>NC_056746.1:1448696564-1448709064 GCF_019279795.1 Protopterus annectens | reverse complement strand
TCAAACCCCTGAGAGATGGATGAAGACAATAATAATATGTTGTAAAGCCAGTTAGACCAGATTACATGTGTCCAGTGGACAGTTGTGTGAAATTGACAGCTATGTATGGGGCAAGATTTATTTTTTGGGAACAGGTGAGACTGGGATTTTCGGGAGGGATAGTAGGTATAATTGGAGAGGTAGGTTGGGTAGGATAACAGACAAAACAGCATAAATGGGTGGTATATGACACATGACAGGGTAAACACCTTGATGGGAGGGGTGTTTGGAAATCGGAAACCCATGAGTCCCCTAGAGGATACAGTGGGACTGAGGTCCCTACCTATGGGCAGTCACCACTGCACCTTCACAGCCCCGAAGGTGGCTGTGCTGGGAGCTGAGTAGGAGGGCCAGGCTGACCCTCTAGTTGTGACATGTGGCCCTCAAGCTGGCATAGCAGTTCTCCAAACTCCCTGCAGAGCTCGCTACACACCATGCCCCAGACCTGGCGATGGGTGACAGTGTCCTGTCTGCGCCCACTCCTGGGGGGACGAGCCTCATCCCCTGAGGCAGTTCCACCCAAAGGTGGTGCAGGACCAGCAGATGAGGAGGTCCCAGGGTGGGCCCCAGATATGCTGATGCCCGGTGCCATGGCCAGATGAGGTGGGACAGGTGGGTCTGCTGAGACCGGCCTTCCCAAACGTGCTATGTTGTTTCGATTTTACAACATATGTGGGTTAGTAATAGTCAACAAATTCCAGGAATGGGTATAACAGCATGTATAGATATTCCCATTAACCCAAAACACCAGATATGGAACAGTTGCAAAGCAAACAGAACACACGCATATATGGACCCACATTGGCCATTACAACAGCATGCAGGTACATTGATGGCTGCATGCCACCAATGTGGGAGTATTTCAACATGGCACTTGCATAGAAACAAATTTAAGTATTTATCAAACAATAGGACATTTGTCCCAACAGTATATTTAATGGAGCACATACCGACTGAGTTGTGTGTTTACTGTTGCAGATATGGTGAGGGGGAGAGAAAGATGTCAATTAACAACTAGCATATTCCTGTAGTTCTCATTACTTTCCTAGTCAATGCTGTGATCTGTACCTTACAGATATTAGTACACTACCCTATAGTCTTAGTTTGGACAGTTGGATGTAGACAACTATATACATGCACTGAGTTTTACCTGCAGTATACACCTCTTACCTGGTATACCTGTGGAGGTATTGTTTATTAACACTACCTAACTGTTCCTACACATATTCCAAGATTCCAGGTTGCTGTTATGCACATACCTGTCCATTTCTTATTGCACACACTCTGGGCATGTCTTGACCACATGCAGGTGAACCAGGACATATTTTGACTATTGCCCTCTGAAACCTTTCGTGAGTTGTACAATGGCAGGTTTGTTTTCATTGACATTTTCCAAATATGTACAGGCCTGACAGTAAGTTATATGACAGGAAATGCTGCCTACATGTCAAAGATTAGCACACTGATATGCCAGGGGGACAGGGTAACAGCCGACAGATATGGGCCGATTAACTGGACATTCTGGACATTTCTGTACACTTGTGGGGTATGATTTTGCATACAGCTTACTACCACTCCCAGGATTCAAACCATGGCTGTGTCTGCTAAAAAGAAAACAGTGTCCATCACAATTGGTTTGCTATATAGATATTGCTGTGTATCTCTTCTTTGATTTCTGTGTATGTCTCCTGTGGTTTCGCAATCTGACCTTGTAATTACAACACTCTTATACATGATTTCCTAGACAGTTTTATTATGTAGCACAGTGTGGGTGACAGTGATGAGTAATACCTTATTATTCTGAGCAACTTCAACACTAATAATGCCATACAATACCAGAGTAGACAGTACCAGTACAGGATATCTATCTTTTATTTCTAGGCACGGTTTTCGTATATGACAGACCTGTGGGGGCAATGTTTGTTAGCACTACCTGAATGTTGCCACACATATTACCAGATTCCACATTAGTATTATGCACATACATCTCACTCTGTTACTGCACACACTCTGGTCACAGCTTCACAACATGGGGATGGAGATGGAACATACTTACTCTCATAATATTTTGGGGAGTTGCTAGAGTGACAGGTTTGTTCTTATAGATGTCTGACAATCAGTTGTATTTCTTATTTGCTGCCTAAATATCTGGGATCATCCCACTGATCTGCCAGGGGGACAGGGTGACAGGCTGCAGATATGGGCCAGTTAACTAGATAATCTGGACATATCTGTACAGTTGTGGGGTATGATTCTGCATACAGCCTACTACCACTCCCAGGATTCAAACCATGGCTGTGTGTGCTAAAAATACAACAGTTTACATCTCAGTTGAGTGTGCTATTTGGATTATGTTGTCTATCTTTTCACTGTTTTCTGTCTAAGTCTCACTCAGTTGTATTACATGACCTCTTGTGATTACAACAGTCATATACAGACATTCCTACACATTTTATTAATGTAGCACAGTGTGGCTAACACTGCTTAATACAATAGTACTATTAAGAGATTGAAACTCTACATTACCATATGATACCAGAGTAAACACATGCAGTCCAGCAGTTAGACCTTTATTGTCAGGCTATTATGCTTTTATTTATATACAACCTATATGAGACTCTTTCTGTCATATTCTCTGGTGTATGCAGTACATGCCTTAAACAATACAGGTTTTATACAGGCAATTAACTTTCTACTTCCTTTAGATTTATTTCCTATGACAGCACATGCAAGAGTATTACTCACCTGCCTTGCGTTGCAACCGCTGCAGTCTACAGGCATGGGCTTTTTGGTTCACAGCCCACTCATCTGCCACTGTGAAAGACATAAGAGGAATATTTACCCATACCTATCCATAATATACATGAGCTGACAATTATTAAACAGACAGTGGACTGATACTTGCACATGGCTGGGACATCTCCCTTCCTCCTAGCCTCTTGGATCCACTAATCCAAGAGATCCACCTTTCTCTGCTTTAGGTCGGCATAGTGATGCCTGACCTGCTCACGAGTTCAGGGTATGCCAGTGGCACTAGTGAGGTCACTGGCAAGATGATCTCAGGCTTCCGCTTTGTACTGGGAACCCTTGTACTGGCCCTGCAGCAGTCTCTGGTCATGGTCTTTCACAAGGAGACCTGCCATGACTCTGGAATCCTGGATGCCCCAGCACTGCAGCCAAAAGTGCACACCCTCTCCCATACCAGTCATAGTGCCTACAGGAGGAAGCTGCAACCAGTTATGAGATGTATTCCTGCCTGTTGGGTTTAAATAGGGGAGATTTCCTGCACTTTGCCGTGATTGGACGGTTTTGAAAATGCTAAGCTATGGGCAAACCTGCTTACCTAAGGTCGGCATTGCTTAAAGGGGTATACCAATGGGCAAACTGATTTAGCTGAACTACACATTGCTTACACCTAGTAAGCAGGGCTATACAAAGCTTAACATTGCTTAATTTTTAATTTGCATACTATTTGCTGTTTGGCATTGATTTATTATTCATTACATGATATATATGTGTTTGGTATCTATGACTCATGTGTACGTACACTGTATGTGGTCCTTGTGTTTATTACGGGATTTCAACACTTTATTACAATGACACCTCACATGTGGGCTTAATGCAGTACTCCAGTTCACATATTTATGTTATGTAGTAGGTTATACAACATAAAACTGCATATAGATTCCTTTCACATGTTCAGTTTGATTTTCCTATATTGAGGAAATATTTGGTGATACCTGAGTCTTATGTATGGCTGTGATGGCTTAGTGGTTAACTACTGTGACTATAGTGTACCGGGTCCTGGGTTCAAGACTTGCAAAGGCTGTTTATTTTGTTTCTGGCCAGAACAGAGGCTGTTGCATACAGAGTGATTAAGGTACTTTTATGCAATTGTAAGCAGGCTTGTGTGGGTTTGCGTGAAGGTAAGCAATGCTAACCTCCTGTTAAATATGCTTATGGAGAGTTAATTTCAATATTGTTTAACCTGTGTGTGCATTGCTTACCCCCACTCAAACAGGATTAAACCCGCTTATTACTGCTTAAATATGCTTACTCTTGCTTAATACTGCTTACTCCCGCTTACCCCCGCACTAAGTTAAACAGTAATGTAAAATGGTTCTTGGGAAGGCGGTGGATTTGGAAACTCTATGAATTTATCATTCATTGCACATTGTACCTTCGATTTGTATCCTGGATTCATGTGTACATATACTGTATGGGGCACTTGTGATTATCTGTGGATTTTACAACATTATGACAATGCCACCTTGCATCTGCATTTAATGCACTACTCCAGTTCACAAATATATGTTATTTAGTAGCCTATGCAAATAAAAATATTGTTCATAAAGTGAATTGACATGGAAAATGGAATGTACTGGAGTAAGACTTGAACCGGGAATGACTGCTCATAAGGTTAATGCTATGCCCCCTACACTATTGCAGTACTGCTTAATTTGCATATATCTTGCTTTTTATCCTCTTGTGCCATTTAAGCTGCAATAAATGTTGCTAAGCAATGGGCAAACCTGTGCACCTACGGTTACATTTTATCTGTTTCGTAAAAAAAAAATAGCTTGTTTATATTTTAACTATTGCTTTTATAAACTTGGGGGAATGTTGCTGAGGGTATGCGGACACCTATGAGCAGTTTCATGCATTCTTATTGCTAACTTGCTGTTCTTGCTTGCAGGGGCATGTATATTCTAAGAGCTCTGCTCTCAGACATGTCCCCTGCACTCATACATGCTCTGTGTCCATTTAGGAGCTCATGCAGCGTGCCTTCATTAATATGCCTGGCATGCTGCTGTCCTGCTCCTAAATGGCTACCTCCGTGCAGGACTAAGCTAGTCCTGCATGGAAGTATAGTGAATCTGGGGGATTATTTTTACTGGAGGCAGGAATTTCAGTTCTTTAGAAAGGGATGAAAATTAAAATAGTATCAAGAGCTTCCCCCTTAGAAACTGTTTTAGCCTTATGGCGTTTTGTATTATAAACTTAATTTTGAAATACTATTTTTCAATTAAAAATACTAAAGGAATAGATATCAACTTAAACCCTCTACATTGCATTTCCATAAATAATCTTTTCATAGTCAGTCTATGTCTACTCCTCAATTTTTTTCTGTCAGACTGTGACTGTATTTCATGAACTTGTGAAAACTGAAATAATACATTATTACAAAATAATAAAAAGTCATGTAAAATATAACACATAAAAAGAAAATTCATATGCTTTGAAATCTCTATCTGGATTTAGCTCTTAAGCTCTTAGACAATGTAGGAAATGTTGTGCTTATGCCCATATCCTTTTATAGTAATATGTTTTACAAATTATGGGATATCTCCACTGAGTATTCTTAACTGCATTGAAATTTTTAGCTATTGTACAATTTGTTTATAGAGGACACACTGGAAAAAGGTATAGGAAACATAATTGGGTCAAGAAAACATGTGCTTCCTTTCTATGGTCTTCCAAAATCTCATAGAAATGTATATTACCTACCAGAAAAGATCCATTATTATACCAAGAAGACCCATTATTTCATATAAAAGAGGACATTTTGAAAGAGTGGATACCATTATAGGGTTATGTCTATAGCCTGGAGTAGTTTCTTGCTTTCCTATATCAGATATATACAGTAGACATCTTATCAACAGGCTAAAGGCAGTAGGGGACACAATGACTTTGTTGCTTTCTTATTAATAATCAGTTTATTCATTTTTATTTATCATGACTGTGATTTTGAAAATGTTTTCTATTTTTTTCAGTAAAGAGAATATCGTTTTAATTATCTTTAGCCCGCAACTTTTTAAAATTGCACTTTATGGGCATCCTGCTAAATGCTGACCATCAGCTGCCTGCTGTCTATTGTCCCATTTATTTTTCATGGAATGAGGACTTTTTCCCACCTATTTAATCCCAGTGGCTGAAGATCCAGCTGTAAATATAGCATTCTGGCATTTTATGGATCTAACACCCCTGGTATTTTCAGGGGATTGGTCTACACTAATCCCCTTGAGCACCAGGCTACCATGAGGGGGGGGGGCTCACCACAACCCTTCTTCCCAGCTGATTCAACCTCCATAAGTTAAACATCAGAGCATTTTTTCTCATTTTGCTTTAATGGTTATTTCTTTCTACATGCATAAAGAAAAGCTATACAAATTATTAATACAGAAGCATTTTTTTTAAATATGTTATAGCAACTTGTTTCTGATGTCTAGGGATTATGTGATTGCATTGTGACAGTTCCCCAGATCTTATCTGAAACCATTCAATGTTGGTTTGTGATTTATTTGGCAATTGCTTGGTAATAGAAGATTTATTTGAGGTATATTGCATTGTTTACCTCCTATTTTCACTCTTCATTGGTAAATGTATTCACTTAGACACGTATTTTGTTTTTTTACATCTAATTTTAACTGTTGGCTGGAGGAAAAGGATGGACTGTAGACAGAGAAACTTTAGCCATCACAAAGGGCTTAGTCAGCTAACAATTCACATAGATTAAAGACGGGTCACTTCAGACCTTATCTGAAACCAGTCAGTGTTTGATTGTTATTTATTGTGCAACTGGTTGGTAAGAGAAGATGTATTTTGATTTATACTTGATTTTTTTATCTCTCATTTTCACTACTGGATGAGACAGAGGGTAGATTGTAGAACAGTAGATTTATTTTGATTTCTATTTCATTTTATACATCTGATTTTCACTGCATGTTGGAAGAATGGGATAGTTTGCAGACAGGCAAACTCTGCCCATCATTAGCGACCTAGTCAGCTACAAATTTATACAGACTATAAACTGGAAACTCCAGAGCTGAAAAATTCCAGTGTTGGTTTGTAATTTATTGAACAATTGCTTCATTAGACAAACTTATTTTTATTTAGATTTTATTTTTTGCCTCTGAGTTTCATTGTTGGTTGGAAGAAAATGGTAAACAGTAGGCAGATAGATTTATTTTGATTTATATTTTACCTCTGTTTGTCGGATGAAAGGGGTAGATTGTAGAAAGGCAAACTCAAGAAATCCCAAGTGGCCAAGTCAGCTATAAACTCACACAGACTGTAGATAGGACCCTGCAGAGATTATCTGAAATCATCCAGTCTTCATATATGGTATAGTATGGATTTTGCTTTGTGTGAGAACATTTATTTTATTTATTTTATTTTATTTTATTTTATTTTATTCTTTACCTCTGATTTTCACTGTTGGAAGAAAGGGATAGATTGTACACTGGAATCTCTAGTCATACCAAAGGCCTAGTCAGCTACAAATTCACACAGACTTGAAGACAGGACACAGCAGACCTTATCAGAAACCATCTAGTGTTGGTTTATTATTTATTAAGCAACTGTTTGGCATGAGAAGACTTATTTTGATTTATAGTTTATTTTTTACCTCTAATTTACACTGTTGGAAAAAAGGAATAGATTGCAGGAAGGCAAAACCTAGATGCCCCAGATCTCCATATCTGTGATAAATTCACATTGATGGCAGAAAGGATAGTATGTTGCTTATCTGAAAGCATCCAATATTAGTTTGTGATTAAATGTGCAAATGCTAGGAAAGAGAAAATGTATTTTGTCTTACAGTTTGGGTGAGAGAAAGGTTTAGATTATAGACAGGTAGGTTTCTTTTCTTTTTTTTTTTTTTACCTCTGGCTTTAATTGTTTGCTAGAAGAACAGAATAGACTGTAGACTGACAAACTCTATACATTCACTTAGACTTCAGTTACGATACTCAAGAGCTTATCAAAAATCATCCAGTGTTGGTTTGTGATTTCTTGGGCATCTGCTTGGTGATGGAAGATTTATTTTGATTTATATTTTTTCCCCTGATTTTCAGTGCTGTTTGGAAGAAGGAGATTGTAGTAAGGGAGATTTATTTTAATTTGTATTTTATTTTTACCTCTGATTTTCAAAAAGTTGTTGGAAGAAATGGAAAGGTTGCAGACAGGCACACTGTATTAATCCCATGGAGTCTAAGCAGCTATAAATTCACACAGACTATAGTCAGGTCTCTCCACAGCTTATTTGTGATTTATTGTCACCTGTTTGCTAAGAGATGCGTTTTGTCTACATTTTATTTTTACTCCTGATTTTCACTGTTTGGAAGAAAGAGATAAGAGTGTAGATAGATTTAATTTGATTTATATATTTTGCCTGTGATTTTAACTGTTTGCTGAAAGAAAAGTATAAATTACTCATTACACTAAATTCAGATAGTAATGGTTATCTATATAATACATCATGTAGAATTAAAAAGTATTGTCTTGTACTTACTTTGATGAAATCCATAAATTTCTTAATAAAAACATTTAAAGGTGAAGGGCAACTATGGCCACATCATCATAGCTAACAGCAGCTAAGAATGGGTTCAGGACTTGTGTGGGGAATACAAGTAATGGCATGCACCAAAGGAAGGTGGGACATAGAAAGGAAGATGTGGGGTATGGGTGAGGAAGAGGGACAATCTAGAGGGATGTTGGAATAGGAAAATCTGAGAGAAAGTCAGAGAGGCATGGACAACTGTTTTTGGAGGGAATAGACCACATTTTTTTGTTTTTTAAAGAATGGAAGGAAAAGTAAACATAGGGGTAGAGGAGGTAAAGGTAATCACAGCAAGTATGCCCATGGAACAAATGCACGACACACAAGACAGACAATTGTTGTAAAAAACAGTAAGAACAGGTAAGTTATATAGACAGCACACTGCATAACATAGGCAATGGAAAGTTGGCAAACAGGGTGGGGATGCATAACAGCCATGGTGAAATGCCAAAAAAAAATCTGCCGATGTACTATCATGTTAGTACATGTTGCAAACTGTGTGGAAGTCATATCTGGATATGTATGACAAATAGTAAATGTGTGTCATAGTATAATAAATAAGAACCACAATACAAACTGGATGAATAAATACATATCCAAGTAGTCTGTCCACAGTACAGATGTAAGCCAAGCAAAATCACAGATGAGCAAATGCAGATAAGGCAATGGTAGATAACTCCAGAAGACAGAACCAAACCTACAGAAATGCATGTGAAAGGCAAACAACCAAGCAGTGTACCAAACAGAAGGACCACAGAAGACCAGTAAAGGCTGCTACATGCACAAGTAGGTGTACATTACCAAAACAAATGTGCAATGGAGTGTGTATATGTTGTACACATATGCCATGTCAAAGGCAACACACAGGTCTACATGTGAATGTATGTGTGTCAGTGGCATAAATGGAATTTACCTGAAATTAAGGTCAATAGATATACATACCCAATTACTTGTAATAGTATTTTGAAATATGTAACAGTACAAAATAATACTTATGCACATGGATGTGAGAAAACTACACTGTGTAACACATAAGTGGAATGAGAACAAGAGTGTATTGCAAACATTAGCCAGCAACTTGTATTCAGCTGTCCTGCATCATAAAACGGCCATACATTTGGCACATGTTCACTGTGTCAAATTAAAAAAGGCAATGGACAGTAGCTTTAATAAAGATGTACCTGCATAAATACTAGGGAAATATTAAGGTGGGAGGGAGGTGGACAGCCTGGAACCACATCAGGGTAAAGCAGGACACAGTAAGTTGACACAATGCAAATACATGTGTAAAGCACACAGGGTATTATAGAAGACACACAGACATACATTTAAACAAATGGAAAATGTATATAAAATGGCCAGATGGATTACTAATGTCCACAAAGCTAAACATGTATAAAACACACATTCACAGTAATGTGCAATCATGTCACATTAACACACATAGGTAAGTAAGCTAATAATTGCAATCACATACACATGTACAAATCTCAGATAAAGAAATACAGGTGCATGTCAACCATCCTGCTCATTATAGAGCAGAGAACACTCCTTTGAGCATCATAACAGCACATCAATAGTACATCACTGAATGCTCACTTGTCAAAGTATATTTCTGTGTTAGTATGTAAATGACTATATGCACAAACATGTACAGTCATAATGTGTACAACTATTTATGGAAGATGTACATCAATGTCACTACATCATGGGTGTGTAAATGGTACATACAATAAACATGGTGTAATGTACTGTGAAATAATATGCAATCTGTAACAGTGTGTACAGATTAATGCTACCTTGTTGTCTGATGCAGTCAGATAAGAAGGACAGCACGTAGACAGGATATACCTGTATATGATCTCACATAGCATCAGTATTGCCAAACCATGATACAAGACCATATCATGAGAGTGGGACATCATGACAACTGTCATCCAAAACCATGTGGAATGACATGTCTGTATGCTGCACATACCTGATATGGCAAAACAGACATCCAAGGCATATGACACTGTTAGTGTTGGACTATGAGCAACATATGTTGTCTGTCAATCATCCCAGTAAAACACATGTTTACAGGCTGCCTGTTGTAGCACTATCAACAGGTTAACTGCTACAATACATGGACAGTTGAATGTGTATTGACAATATAATGTATTAATGTGTTATCCATACATTGAAAACAAAGTCAATGTCAAACAGTAATAACACATAAGCATGACAGATACATGGTATGCATGCACCAGAGCGCATATACAGTCCAGTCAATTAAATTGCAGTCATCATGTTGGCAGCATAACACGAGTGGAGAACACAGCCAATACCTATCGACTATATGTGTGTGTGTGTGTGTGTGTGTGTGTGTGTGTGTGTGTGTGTGTGTGTGTGTGTGTGTGTGTGTGTGTATATATATATATATATATATATATATATATATATATATATATATAGATGCATGGAGTGGCATATTCTCTTACTCCAGAAAGGCTGTGCTGAGGCACCAGAGTGTTATTCAGTGTGAATAAACTAATTAATACAAGATTGGTGGCATCTTTTCTGCTGGCTTTGTAGTCTGGTGTGTTTTAACACTTGCTTAGTGGTTTTGTATATGGTGAGAGATGGCCAGTGGATTGCTGTAATAATTGCCACGTATTTTTCGAGATGATGCATCTGTTTCTGCTACTTTTCATCCAGTTGGTGAAACTCAGATGGAGCCAAGTACTTCTATATCCAGTGCTGCCCTTGTTAAATTCTGGAAGTGTCTGTTAGAAGAAGGAAGGGGGAAAAGATCTACAAACCCTTTTAATGAAGTGGGTAAGGCAAATACAGTACATTTGTCAATAGCTGACCGTACTAACTTAGTCACTTGAACGGCTGCTATTTAGAGAAAATGCCTTACATTATAATATTTTAGGCTTGCAGAGATATTTGGATATAGGCATTGCCCCTAGGGGGTTATGTTCTGTAAAGAATCCTTCTGCTGCCTTTGATACCTCTGATGTAACTGAATTGGAGTTTGAGAAAAGATGGATTGCTGCCTCCCATAGGTGTGTAAGGGAATGGATGCTTATACCGAGAATGAGACACCCTAAAACAGCTTAAAGTGAAGGCTGAAATTGCAGCTGCTTGTGATGGATTATCTGGGCAGCTGGGTGGTTCTAAGTTTGAACAATGGTTATGTTCTTTAAATATAAAGTTAGAGGTAAACTCTAGTGAAATTATACAACGCAAAATTAATAAGTTACAAAGAGACATTAGAGACTCTGACTCTGGTTTGGCTTTTAAGAAGGTAACCAATCAGAATGGTACCAGAGGCTTTAAAAATGCTTCTGGGAGATCTAAGAAACACCAAAATGTCTCCTTTGCCTCTACAGATGGAACGAATACTTCTGCAGGCTCTGATAATTAAAATACAGACTATCCACCATTGCCTGCTCATCAACAACCTAATTACATAAATAATACATTTTGGGGCCAAGGGAAACAACAGGGAAGACAGCAGGATGGCTACAATCAACAAAACAGCTTTAAACGACAGTATGAAGGTAACAGAGACTTCCAACAGTTCAAACAAAATAAAAGGACTAAATATTGATTTTAAACATGTTTGCACAGTAGTTAGCAGTATAAAAAGATGTGATTTGAATAACTGTATTGTGAATTTATCTGGGGTTGATTTAAGTGAAACTGAAATATCTGTTTTGAAGTATGGTTTAAAGTTTATACCAACAGCTCTACCTAGAGCACATTTTATTAAAGCAAAGTGTTTAAGTTAATAAGAAAGCTTCACTTGATTAATTACTTAGAATGTAATGGTGAAAGTATGTCAGCAAATGAAGACAGTCCCCGGGATTCATGAAGCTTGGCGCAAGGATGGCATTAGCCTTGCGCCAACCGTGCGGTGTAGAGATGGTGCAGCAGCACCACATGCATATTAATGAAGTTGCGCTGCCATAATGTCCACGTGCATAGGAAATGTGTACGAGTGCAGAAGGTATGTCCAAGCGCTGCACGGAGGTGTGAACATGTCAGCTGCATATGCGCAACCTAAAATGCTGACTAGTACAGCCCATCTCTAATAGTAATCACTCCTGTTAGTGTCCATGGATACTGAAAT
>NC_056746.1:1448551564-1448691564 GCF_019279795.1 Protopterus annectens | reverse complement strand
GCTTCTGATAGGGAACCATATCCATATATATACACACACACACACACACACACATATATATATATATATATATATATATATATATATATATATATATATATATATATATATATATATATATATATATATATATAAATAACAGCAAGATATGAATATACATGTATGAATACATATGCAGATATGTCTGTATATATTAATGTATATATATATATATATATATATATATATATATATAAGATATGAATATACATGTATGAATACATATGCAGATATGTCTGTATATATTAATGTATATATATATATATATATATATATATATATATATATATATATATATATATATATATATATATATATATATATGTTACAGTAAACATACGCATGTATATACCTAGGTTATGTTACAGCAGTTACAGGTAACATGTTTAGACCGGGCATATGTTAGTGGGAGGTCCACTCAACAAACATCTACTTATCACCCCCCCAGCTAGTCCGGTGAGACATACAGACACACAATAAGAGTAAATACAACACTGCTTCCCAGACCACCGGCAGGAAACTACCAGTGGGAGAGATCTACAAGGTCTACACTTTAAACATGGACAGTAACGTCCCTTGCAGGACACCAAAAATTTGGTACCTTCAACCAATGGGGGAACACCATTATGACCAGGATGTAGCTGTACACGGAGCAGTAAGTTGCGCAAGCCTGATAACACATGGGTTGTCACAACGTACGACATGTGTCCCGACATGGGGAGAGTGGGCAGTGTGTAGGGGTGTGCTCATATCCCACCTGCGTCCACCTGCACCCACAGTAAGAATGAGTGCTGTAGAGTAGTGGCAGGTGGGAGAACTATGGGTATGCGATTATGGGGCTAGGCGTGCAGGTGTTGGCTGGCAGACACATATTAGGACTGCCGCGTGGGTGTAAGTAATATTCCGATGTGGGTATAGCAGATGCCCATACCTTCCAAACTGTAAGAGCACATCTACTGGTCAGTTCGTAAACCATTGGGGGAATACATGGGGACCATATCATTGAACTGTCCCCGATTACCAGGGACAGCCATGATTACTAATCAGAATATTAACACAGTCGCAACTAAACCATCCTAGAACTAGTGATATTAGGAGGAAAGGTCATGGAATACATGTAATGAATAATGACAACATGTAAGAGTCATAAACTGAATGCACCTCAGACAATGTGTATGCATACATATGTTCTCTGTGTCCGTCAATGTGTCGGGCTAATAGCACCAACCTTCTAAATGTGTCCCTGAGGTGGTTATGCAGTGTACCTGATTCAGTGTTTATTCTTCCCTATTCGTATGAGAGGTCTTATAGTGAGAGAAAGCGCATGTTCCACCGACTAACTTAGAAAGTTGATAGAATAATAGGTTTGGGGTTACCACCTGTCCACCTTTGCGAGGGACACCCCCCTGTGGGCAGTTGTGTCCTGCATAATAACTGTAATTAAGGCAACTGTCCTGTGATTTAGGGCAAAGACTACCTATATTGTCTGTAGTAGTAGCATCAAACAATTATGTTCCTCTGAAACACCTAAATGTTATAGGTAACAGTATAAGCAACTATAACGCTACAAGAGTAACCTTTTACTTAGGCGAAACAGTGAAGTACACCCCTTTCTACTGGCTGTGGGTGTGTTACATACAGGTCCTACAGGGTTGCGACCTTTCCAAATGGCCAGAGTGGGACATGTTCTGTAGAAATGTCAGACATTCCAGGACTAAACATACCTACAGCCGTGCATAGTACAGGATTATACTTATTTGCACAAATAAAAGCTTAAACTAGTTGCATTTGATTTGCTTATGCTACTTCATATAGCATGTAGAAGTGCCATATATAAAATAACTGTTGTATGCAATTATTAATGAAACGTAGAATATAATAATGCCCTATAATCTGGACATGTGTTATGTCTTGATTATTTTCGCACTGTCCCTTGCAAAGTGGGACAGGTGGTAACCCTATAGTCCTACCTTGGCCAATTGAGAAAGTAACAAACCTATAATAGGTATGCGGTAGCATGACCCGTCCGACAGATGTGGCTACCACAACACAACTACTCGTTTGTAATGCAGGGTCTCAGTTCCCATGTATCAGCCAGATGGGAGCATAGTATGTGGAACACACAAATATGATTAATTCACTGGACAGGCCACTGATTCTGTACAGTCGAATGCCATGCCATCTCCTAATGAGCTGCCATTCCCGATACTGTAGTCATGTAGTCCGATGTGATAGGCATTACAAGGTGGGAGCAGATTGTAAGAGGAACACACAATTATGAATGATTCACCAGACAGGCCGCTGATTCCGTACAGTCGAACTCCATGCTGTCGGTCGCCTAATGGGCAGCCATTCCAGATACTGTAGTTAGGAGTGGCCTTAGGTCAACTGGTGCCATAGGCAGAGGGCACAATGGCACCCCCCACCGCACCACCCAGTGCCCCCATCCTGGTCTACCTGCACCAAATAAATACTGGTAAAGTGCACCTACTAAAGCGGTGCCCTAGGCGGCCGCTTAGTTGGCCTATGCCTAAGGCCGGCTATGACTGTAGTCATGTAGTCCGATGTGATAGGCAACACAAGGTATGCCTAAGAGGAACACACAAATATGACTGATTCTCCGGACAGGCTGCTGATTCCGTACAGTTGAACGCCATGCCGTCACCTAATAGGCAGCCATTTCCGATACTGTATTCATGTATTCCGATGTAATAGGCATCACAAGGTGGGAGTACATTGTATGAGGTACACACAAATATGACTGTGTCACTGGACAGGCCGCTGATTCCATACAGTCGAATGGGATACCGTCGTCTAATGGGTGGCCAATCCTGATACTGGAGTCATGTAGTATGATGTAATAGGCATCACAAGGTAATATTGTGGTCCTCGTTCACACCCAGGGGTGTGAGTGACAGATGCAAGCACCAATGCCGGTGCATTAGCAAGTGCGGGATTGAGCGGGTGTAAGTGTTTGGCTATCAGTATGTGAGTATTGCATTGGTTAAGCAATGTAGAGGCTAATCAAGCGTAAGAGGCTGTAACCAGAGGATATCATACAGCACAGTCATTCAACAGTATCGGAATGTATCCCATCATGTAGATGTACATGTGAGTGTTTATGTCCAGCATATAGGTACGTACATATATAGAGATGTATCAGGGACATACCATGTGGCAACAAAGCATTACAAACGAATGAAATGGGAAACCCAGCAATGCCTGTATTATGTAGTGGTGTTGCTCTATGTGATCACAAGACTCCCTCAGACAGACAATAGTTGTACATTGGCCGTATACATCACTCTGTACATGTAATGTACATTAACACAACAGTACCTGTCCAATCATTATATGTGAACAGTATTCCTGCAATGTGCTGTGTACAACTTCATCATGATAAAGGTAAACGGGGTAACCATAGAGGGACCGGTAGTGTTTTGTGTACAATGGGCTCATCCTCTTCACGTATACCTGGACCATGTAGGAGTGATGTGCATACCAGGACCGTGCGCCTGAGGGACAGTGGTGAGGATAACAGTAGTATATTGTGATGCATATTACAAGGGTTTCATGTGTCCAGTGGGCACATGTGTGTAATGGACAGCTATGTATAGGGCAGATGATGTCCTAGGAGCCGAATGGCCTTATGTGTCCGTAGGTGAGAGTCAGATGTTGGGGAAGGAGTGTAGGTATGGCCGTGGAGGATAGGTAGGGGCACAGAAATGACAGCATACATGGTTGGTATATGACTCGTGGGGGGGATACACCCTGGATGGGGATGTGTCTTCGGCATTCAAAAGCCCATGGGAACAGTGGGACGGAGGTTTCCAGCCATGGGCAACTGCCACTGCACCTACACAGCTGCAAAGGAGGCAGTGCTGCAGGCTGTCCAGGAGGGGCAGCATCACCCTATAAATGTGACACTCTGCCCTTGAACTGGCATATCTGGCTTCGTAACCCCTTAGGGAGCCACCTACGCAACATGTCCGGGACCGCACAACAGCAGATATGTACCTGTCTGGTCCCTCTCCCAAGGGTGACATGCTCCATCCTCAGTGGTGGTACCACCAGAAGGTGGTGCAGAGCCAACAGAGGTTGATGTTAATGGCTGGGCCCCAGATGTGCTAGTACCTGGTGCCATGGTCAGCTGAAGTGGGACAGGAGGATCTGCCATGACCTACCAACCCATTCAGCCTATGGTGTTGCGTATTAAACCCACATATGGCTTAGTGATAGACAACAGCATACAGGATTACCTACGACAGTATGCATAGATATCACCAGCAACCCAACACAACAGATGGTATTCATTTGCAGTGGGAGCACAACACATGCATATATACCGCATGGCAACTGTACAATGTGTAGCAGATGTGTGACTGCAGCTATGAACAGTTGCCCATCATTGGCTTGTCACTGGTAATCCCACACAGTGTCAGTCATACCACTGTCTCATGTGACACATGTCCAGTCAGGGATGCGATGGCAGTAACACATCCCTATCATCATGTACTGTCTGCAAACCCCAGACCATGCTTCTGCTGTGCACAGAAGTGTGTTCAGTGTGTAACACAGGAAACAAATGGTTGCACACACTGACCTGTTCACAGATGGTCCTACAGATGGGGTTCCCTCATGAACAGAGTACTGTCATGTCTGTATTTTAACATACAGAATAGCCATTACCACATACATGTTAAACAGGCAGTAGTCTCAATGCAGCATAGCTACACTTACATGCTGTAGTTGTGTGACACATCACCCTCCTGTCATTAGGCTATTTCCCACTGTTGAAAATGATTGAGGTACATCCAGATATCATCTGTGATGCCGTGTCAGACCACCACATCCAGGTACTACTCACAGAGACTGTCATGGCCAGATAATAACATGTTTCCCTGGATAGTGTACTGTGTTTATCATGCGGATGGCTATGGGAACACCATCACAGCTGTACCACATGCAATCAGCTAGAGGAGGACTGCAATAGGTGCAGAGGCCGTCACTTGACCATTTCCATCTGCTACAATACAGATGCTGCTGCTGTGCAGGTGTACACCTTTACATCCACCAGACAGTGTGTGTGCAGGACAGGCAATGTACACCAGGGAAGGGCTTGGAGACAACCATAATCTGCCACACGCTGAATAGTACAGGGGCAAACCCCTGACTACTCATTACTATTACATGTGCATGATGTTACTACATGTGCCACAGAGGCGGTATGTTGCAGTGTTGTAAGAACATGTGTGTAAGTGAGTGAGTGCCATCTGCAACAGATAAAGTAGACATACATTAGGTGTGGCACACATGTCAGTCCACATGAACGGATGCCATTGTCACCACAACCACACTCTAATGGACATGCATTGACACATTTGCCAGGGTGACAAATACACAATGTAACTACTTAGTTTGCCACACTGCAGTAATGCACAGGACCACATGCACCACAGGGGATATCTGGAGGTTCTATGGGCTAGGCTATGTGAAAGTGCTTGACAGCTGTTGGTATGCCAAAGAGGTTTATACTGGGAGTGACTGTGGTTGGGAGCATCACAACCCACACGCAGACACAGGGTGCCAGTACTGTCAATCAGGTATACATTGCTCCATGGGTGTGTAGTGTCTGGCTGTGCAAGATGGCTGTACAAGGCTGGGTGAGGGGTAATCCTTGCCATTGCATCACCCAAGAATGGTGTGCAGTGCAGGGGTGTAGTGTCTGCAATGGCCCACACAGATGGGTACTGCATTATCTGGCCTGACATCCTGGTTACCAATGTGTAGGGCCATAGCTTTGCAATGCATGCCATGTCTGTGTTTGATAGTCCTTCACATGGACATTGCTTGGGATGTGCATGTCCCACAATACTGTACAGTGACCTGTACAGGTGTACCTGGTTTGGCTGACACATGTAGTGTACACAGCCTGTTATACCCTAATATGCCAATACTGACCTGGTGTGGCGAAACCTGCTTATAGTGAGCAGGTCGGCCCTGCACCTGCATGGATAGAATGGACATGTATTCCGTGGTGTCAGTGGCATAGGTCCATACAGGGCACATGTGTATAGCATTGTCTGGCCTTAGTGGATCACATATGATGGCACCACATATGTTGCAGCTATTCAATGTGGAACATAGTGAAGGCACAATGTCCGCATATATGTGCCTATTGTACTGCTGTACAGGGTGCCATGTCCTCTGCAGGCCACTGTGGTCACACCATACCTACTGTCTGTCCTCAATGTGCATGTTACTAGCAACATAGTGAGATATCCTAGGCAAGGTTGTATTTGCATGGCACATGGTGTGGGACATATACCGGGTACTAGTAGGGCTGCATACTTAGTTCACCAGCCCATCTGCCAGATGTATGGCTATGGCTTGCCAACACAGTGCCTTGGCTGACTGACAGCTGTACTCCTCGTGAGGTGGCCAATGTGTCATAAGATGGATACTATATAGGAAAACTACAAAACCCGCTCCCAAACATGTCCAATGGTAAGACAATCACGGCCACCTCTACACAGGCTCTGACAGACAAACGCACACTTGCCATGTCCTATATACAAACCCCTACCGTATCACACTGCAGCTACACGCATTTAGGGCATGCGCTACAGCGAATACTACAAAGCACTGTACTTGTCTCATGCAGTCATCACACACACACACACACACACACACACACACACACACACACACACACACACACACACACACACACACACACACACACACACATGCACACACACAGGCACAGGCATCATCATATGCACAGGGTGTTAATGTTTGCCGGAGGCCTAGGCTGCACTGTTGTTACACAAAGCACGTACTGTTAACAGTATTGTACACCAGTACTACATGGTATATCTGCTGCCTATCAACAATCCTCAACATTTGTAAACTACACGTATTATCCTAGTCTGTTCACCCTGTGCATCAGACCATATGAGCATGTCCCTGCACTGATGGTGTGGATGTCAGGGATGCGGCACAGGCATAATCATATGCACAGGCTGTTAATGTTTGCCAGAGGCCTAGGCTGCACTATTAGATGACATCATGTGTGTGGGTTTGGACCTTTTATCTAACTGGGTGTGTGTGGATGTTATGCATGTGTGTGTTGCAGTGCCCTACATATGTGTCCAGTGTGTGCGTGTATGTCTGCACACAGTTCTCCCATGTGTCTGGCCCACACAGGGGTATTATTGACAGCTGCAGACTGTACAGGTGAGATTGGCATAATGGTTAAGGTGTTTATCTTGCAAACACAAGGTGCAGGGTTTGATTCTCACATGGGGTAGTTAGTTAGGCTTAAAATGACCCAAAAGGGCAGCTAGCCTAGTAATAATCTATGAACCTATGAACCTATTTTACAGTTCCGGTGTCCGGCCACAGACATGTGACCTCTGTCTGCCAGGGGTTGCACGGGCACTACCAGACAGAGGTGCAGATTGGGTACTGTCTGATGTCACTAGTCCACTTGAACCATGTCCCTGTTGGGACCATCTCAGGCCACGTGCACGTGGCCTGCTGTGTCATGGTGTGGACAGCACAGCACCAGATGCACTGCTGCTGCTACTGCCACTATGGGAGTGGGTGTGTGAGGTAGCTCGTACATGTAGACCTGACACAGGTGATGTAGCAGGCCTATGTCCACATGTCAGATGCCTCACTCCTACCAGATATTCCAACACAGACAGCTCATGCTCGCAGATTGTCATGCCATGGTCAAGTACTCCAACCATGTCACCCAACCGTCTATCCAAAGCATCAGCAATCTGCTGTTGAGCATTTACCATTGCCTGGATGCGGTTGTTTAAAGAATGGACAGCAGCCCTCTGTAGCCTCTGATCTTCTCTGTTGCACCATTCAGCACATGCATGCGCCTCCATTACAGCCGGAAACATGCGTCTGGTGACACCAGCTGCTGTGCTCTGTTGTGCAGGAGCATGTTGGCCAGAGGTCCTCCTATGAGCATCACTGGCCACGTGCCTGTGTGGGGCACCACCAGTAGTTTGGCTGACACCATGGTGTGCAGGCACACCTTCCATAGTCCTCACACTTTCCTGTTCCAAGCTACCACGCACCAACTGTCCTTCCTCTATGGCCACTGGTGATGGGGTATGTGCAGGTATGGGATCTGTGTGCGGGGATGAGGTGGATATAGATGGAATGGCAACCAATGGCACAGTTTCTGCCCCTGACAACTCTGCCTGTGTCCCAATCATATGTTCATCATCACTGCTAGAGTCTGTGGGGACACTAACATCTGATGTACCACAGGAGGGCAATGCACCTACATCACCTGTGAGGGCAGACAAGAACTGTACATTACAATCTATACAATAGACACACACACACATGCATGTGATATGACAGAAGGCATGCAACATGCATGTGATACGGCAGATGGCATGCAGTGCAGACAATAATAATGGTAGTTATCATACATCCCTAGGTTGCACACAACAGCATGCATGTGTCATAGCAGATGGCATGCAAATTACACAATCATAGTAGTGGTTAGCATACATCCCTGTGTTACCCCATGTGGACCAGCACAGGTTAACAGTACACCTGCCTGATGTGTGGCATATGACCTTGATAATCACATGTAGTATGACATGTGATCTGCTGACGTGTGAAAT
The DNA here is from genome assembly GCF_019279795.1 of Protopterus annectens. Classification (NCBI taxonomy): domain Eukaryota; kingdom Metazoa; phylum Chordata; order Ceratodontiformes; family Protopteridae; genus Protopterus; species Protopterus annectens. Next base: position 1,448,682,865 of record NC_056746.1, on the reverse strand, counting down.
GACATGCATACATGTCTAACACAATGGTGTCATGTCAAATATACAGTGTTTGCAATGGTGTACCAATTCAGTGTTGTCTGTCCACCCTACAGATATACTGCAAATTTAGCTGATGTGCATGGCCATTGCAGGGAATCATGAGGCATCTCTAGTGCTATACAGTGTGAGTTACAGACAGAGTTCATAGCCATGACTGTGTTCAGATACAATACATATATACTGTGGAATGTGACCCACGTCACTGAGGTGTATACACACTAAACCATGATGTGGAAGTTGTGACACAGGTCACTAATGGGTATACAGATGACACCCCTGCACATCTGCAACCATATTGCACCAGCCTGGCAACTATAGCCAGACATGGTGAATACGGTACACCATGTCCCACATGACATCTGTGTACCACACACACACATATGAGGGGCTAGTATGGCATTTATGTCCCTCACCAGCAACGGGAATGTACTGTATCTGTGGCCTGATGTGGATACTGTACAGGTGACTGCTGTCATGTTGCAACACCCTCAAGCTGTTCAACACATCTTATGTGGTGGATTGATGTTACACCTACACAAGATGTGCACAGGCCTGTAGGATGTCTAGTGTTCCACATCTACATTATGACCATTATACAAAGGCCATGGCTGAACCATGTGTAGCCATTGTACGACAGGGTGTACACACAAGCACAACATGTCTACTGTGTGTGTTGCTCCATGTTTCTGGCCATCCTCCATGGCCATGTGTGTACATGTGTTGTCCAAATTATTGTGATGGGCATTTATTTCACATGTCTGTGTTGTTCCATATGCATATATGCTCCACTGACAACAGGGTTATGCAGATAAAGGGTGGTATGTGAGATATGTTTTCAGGTTAGGTAGGCAGTGTAGCAGCCAGGCCAATAGATGTTATGGACATGCCAAGATAGCACATCACATTGTGTGACATTCATAGCAGGGCTATGATCCACATCGGTGAAACTTGTGTGCTGGCCATACTCCAGCCCACTGTGTAATACTGTTTGCATTCACCACATGTGTAGATAAGATCTGCTGTACGTTCCTAAAGTGAATAGCACCTCCACCATTGTATGCACAGCTGTCAACACATCTGGCAATAATGTTTGTGAGGATTCATGTCGGTGAGATGATTCACATAGTTTGCAAGTGTTACACATGGGTAGTCATTGTGATGCATTGCAGGCCTGACCTGTATATTGTGACAGGACCATACATTATATGTACATGCTGTGAATGGCCACATGGCAGATAGATTTGTGCATTACGGTTCCTGATAAATAATAACACTCTCACCTGCAATGGGCTGCTGTCACAGTGGAACACCAGAGGTACCTAAATAGGAGTGACACAGCAGTATGAACATAATCCACCGCTGTATAAAGGCTACAGGGAGCAATGTGCATAACACATACACCAATACATTAGACTATACTATGGTGTATGCACATGTGTGCATACACAAAGTAATATACTATAGTACGGGGCATGTGTGTATACATGCTTTGCATATGATGTTACATTACATATTGTACAGTGACACATGCAGCTATATGGAATATAGTTGTTATATGTGCACTACTGACTTATCAGGCAACTCCAGACTCAGTGGTTAAGAAACACCCACCTCCACAATATTGGCTAAGGCTTGTGGATGTGGTTCTGCAGGTGTCCTCAGGTTGGCCAGTAGCTTATCGGTATGTGTGAATGGGGGCTGGGTTGGTGGTCCACCACCTGTTGCACCTTGTTCGCTGGTGATTGCATTCGCATGCTGTTTTGCCCATCTAATGAGGTCTGTACAGTGTCTGCGCACCTGCTGGTATGTGCGGTTGTGGCCACCCACATCATTAACCCTCCTGCGAAGTTCCATCCACAAGGCATCCCACTGCTGTGCATCCTGTGGCACATGGCTGAACAGGATATCATGATTGTTGAGTAGGTATGGGATGAGGGCCTCATCCTCCAAGCATGTAAAAGGAGGAAGCCTTGCACGCGGCATACCTGGAAGACATAATGATGGAGACAGGTCATAATACCTCAGAGAAATACAGAGCTACAGCTGAACATGCATGTGTATCGCATTAATTCAGTTTAAATAGTTGTATTTGCAGACGTACATGACACTGATGTGTTTGTGTCACACACATGTGACACTCAATGTTGAGTGGATATTATCACCATATATGTGTGTGTGTCACCTGATTACATTGCTCATACTCCATGTGGTTGCTGTCTTGATGTGGGCATGTCTGTTTTCCTGTACTGGTGTTCCTACCTATCAGCACATGGCTGGATGTGTCTACATTAATGCAGTCGACCTTGATGCAGTTTATATGTCACATATAAGGACTTACACTGCCTTAACAGACTTGACGTGACCCTGCAGACATGCTCACATAAGGTTTTACATGTATGTGTTCTGCCATATACATCTACACTGCACTGTACAGTGATTCAACATCCTGCCATGTATCACCTGTGTTGCACATGTGATACACATGGGACACTGGCTAGCCAGATGGTATTTGCAGGGATGGATATCAACTATAGCATGTACAGTCAAAGTCAACTAGTGGGCTATATGCCATGGGCCATGTATGCATCTAGGATGAAAGGTTACCTGGCAGTAGCCAACAGGTGGGTCTGTGGGGCCAAGTGAAGCAGTGCCACATTACTGATCCACAGGGTTAATGATACATATCCCATGTGTTACCATGTGGTCATCACACCATGTCTGAGAGGGGAGCGATGTGCAGCTTTGATGGACAGGAATGCATAGTATGGCAGGACTATGTCAAGTGTATGGGACAAGGATCTCTCCAGCATGTGGTAGGTAGATGTCCATGAAGTATGTGTTCGAGATCAGGATGAGTATGTGTAGCATGTCTGACATCACTGGGTTGAACATAGATTTATTCAGGGTATGCATCATGCTACATAGTGGAGATGGGGAATGGGAAGGTTGGTGTAGGCCATCTGCACATGGCCAATACCCCTTAAAGGAAATATGTGATCTGATATGGTTCACTTGAGTGTTCTGTATGGCTGGACAATGATCTCTGTATTCATGAATGGCACTCTATCATTATTAGGGTTGCCATATATGACTCCCTGTCAGGTGTGGTGACGTAGCTATCACAGGAAAGACAACTGCCCAGCTGCATCCCTCAGACACAAGTGTCCATTATGTTGACTGCTGCCTAGGTGGTAGTTCATGGGTACAGGGTTATTAACATAGGGGTGACAATGTGAGTCAGCTATTGCTCCTAGGTCATAGTCATTTGCATACTTCAATAGGCAGATGCCTTCTGTTTGTCTGTGAGGTATGGAATACAACGAGGGGCAATAGAATTCATTAACCCTGACATACTGTAGCTGCCACTGGTGTGATGATCCCATATTATTCAGACACCTTCTGTAGTGTTGGTTCTGCCAGCAGTTCTGTTGCAAAACACTCCTGTGACATAGGAATGTACATCTAGTATACCGAGTGTAGGTGGTACACAGTATGGGTGATGATGTCTTATGACCTGACAAGGTTATGATATACAGTGTGACATCAACCATACTGTCATCTACATCTGTACTGCTGCCATCACTTAAGTGATCAAGGTTCATGGCCTTCCAGACCAGACTCAGCAGGGTAGTAGTGCAGTACTTCCCATTATCAGTGGTGTCTCCCCCTTTGTGGGTTGTGATACCTGTTGGTGTGTACCATTCAGTGTGTACACAACCTGACATGGAGCTATGTTTTACATGAGGTGTATGTGGAGAGCATCTTGTTTTACCATATGTGTATGATACAACCTGTAATGTGGGCAGGTCCCATGCAGACTGAGTGCAGCTTGTACCTGCATAGTTGTGGGTACAGGGGCCCTGTGGTGTACATGGATATATGCTTGTGTACCTGTTGGGGGGAGAGGTTTGTGTGTTTATATTATCCAAGACCCTATCTGGATTGCTTATTCATGCTAAGCACTTGTTCAGGACTTGTAAACACTACGTAAGCTAATAATTACTATAGCACTCAATCTTCCACATCACCTACAGGTAAGGGTGAAAAGGTTTTGTACATACTTTTCTCACTTGCGTAGAGTAATGTAGCTCTTTTACTTACTTTCCTCACTTATCTAGGTGAATGTAATTCTATATTCAGGCATGACCAAGAGTCAACTGTCAGTGTTCTCACCTGTCTATCTGATGAATCTGGACATCTTGAGGCAATATAAACATTGCCTCATGTACACAGACAAGCCTCTCTGCCTACCACCCAACACTACAACCTGTGAGAGATGCACTTATTTAGCCAAACTGGAGGTAAAGGTCTCTCCAACCAAGCCTGATCCTGACTGTCATGTGGAGGAGGTACACAGTCACACAACACCACACTCCTCACACAAGTCTCACTGAATCTACCCCACCATTAACTGGTAAAACTACTCGTGTACCATCACATTAGCTCAACGGTTTCTGGAATTCATAAACACCAATGCCCTGACTCAACATATCCACACACCTACCAGGGCAACAATATCCTAGACCTAGTCATTATCAACATGAGTGACTGGTGCTCCACACATGAAGCCAACTCCTCGTTGGTCCGATCAGACCATTGATATCCAAATCCTGCACCTACCCCCCATTAAGGGAACCACAGTATAATATGTCTACAAGGCCAACTACATGCTTCTTAAGACAGACGTGGTGGACATCATGACACCCATGCAGATGGAACAGTACTGTTACAACTGCTGAATCCTACACAAATGCACTTTATAAGCACTTACAGGAGTGCATGGCTTATGCTATCCCAAACAGAACCAGGATGCTATACTCCTAATTAACTAAACCAATCTGGTGGTCCCCTGCCAGAAACATATTGTACTACAGGAGGAAGACACTGTTGCAAATAAGAGTACAATAACATGTATGGAGGAGATCCCTGGCCAGCCTCAGTAAGAAGGTGAGATCACTTATAAGATCCTCCAAAGCTAGATATGAAAACTATAACGCAACTAATACCAACAACCACAAAGCATTCTATAGCTACATCACTTATCTCGATGTCAACAACCAGATCTGCTCTGAGTTACAGCACAAAGGCACGAACATTACAGAAACAATTGATATTGGCAACATCCTGGCAGATACCTCTCAAAGCTGCACACTCTAAAGGCAATATCACAGCATCCATGGGACCGGACAACATCCCAGGCTGCGTTTTACATGAACTTCAGATCATACTGTCTCCCCACCTACGCACCATGTTCAATAATAGCCTCACATCGGGCATAGTGCCCCCTGAATGGTGCACAGTAACAGTTATCCCACTCCACAAAGCTGGCGCCACAACGGACCACGGGACCGATTTCCCTGTAGGCCTGACTAGCCTGGTCTGCAAGGCTATGGTGCACATCATGCATCACTGTCACAGAGACATTGGGTACCTCCCAACCTTTGACCCCTCCCTGTTTGGCATTAAGGCCGGACCATGCCTCCTAAACCTGGTGGACTTCTTAGAGACAGTTACCAAGGCATTAGATGAGGGTAAGGAGGTCCACACAGCCTACCTAGATCTTTCATAGGCTTTCAACATCATTCGTCCTTCTGGTATTATCAACATACCCATCCACCTGAACATTAACCACTACGTCATGTGATGGTTTGCGAAGTGGCTCACGGACAGAACCCACACAGTGGGAGTTGCATACCCTAGGTCCGACTGTATACCAGTTACAACTGGCGTCCCCCAGGGCTCAGTCCTAGGACCCCTCATGTTCGGTATATACTTCTCTGATGTACAGACAAGCACAGGAGGGCTTTGGCTGAAAAGGTTTGCAGATGACTGCAAGCTAGGGGACATAATTGTTTCCCCAGCTGTTACAGACACCCTCTGGAAGGATTGCACTGAGACGGATACCTGGTGTTAATATCATAGCGTCAAGCTGAATGCCTAAAAGTGCATAGTCATCCCCTTTGGATATAACTAATTACCCGTGGACTACCACATAGGTGCTAGTCTCTTACATTACAGAAAGGGTAATACGGGATCCAGAAACCCCAGTAGATAGCAATCTCTCCTTCGATGCCCATAATGACAAGATGGTTAGAATATCCTTCTACATGGCCCCCCTAATTTCTAATGGGTTCGCATCCAGATCAGAGGGGCCATTGTGACTCTATACACATGTCATATTAGACCCATTAAAGGATACAATACCTCATTTGGGATATTCCTTACTAGACAACTGCAACAGCTTGGAAGATCACACCAGTACTACACCAAGAAGATTACTGACCTCAAACAGATGAGCTATGCAGCCCAACCTATGAAACTCCAGTTGTACTCAGTTGCATACCGCATACTCACAGGTGATCTCTGCTTGACATACAAGGCCCATGTCCATCCCTGTATTGCTGGATATGCTCCACTGAAACAGAAGCCCCTGAATTGTGTCACATTACAGTTTTATGACATCTAAATATATTTTCCTTATGATCCTGTTTGCGCACCGATGCACTGCAGTTTTACTTTGCATTGGTGTGGCCATGAAATTAAATGTTATTTTTTATATGTTGTGCATGTTGTTTTATGCCATTGGTTATATATTTAGCCATTGGCATATATTAACATTATAACATGTAAGTTTGGTCTGCTTTCATGGCTCCAATTTTATGTTTGACAAAATGTAAACCATTTTTTTTGGTTTACATTTCTACATGCTTACGCTACGCCTGCACAACTTCATGAATCGCTATATACCTTCATTTGCATGCTACATTGCTGCACATGGGGTAATTATCATACATGTGCCAGAAGCTGCTCAGCTCTGGGGTATGCTGGTAGTGCACGTGGAAATAGCTCTTACCTGAATCGCTCGATGGCCATATTTGGTGCTAGATCGCCAATGCTACTCATGCGCATGGCACAAGCTTCATAAATCCCGGGGAGTGTATCTGCAAGTGAAGATGAGTTGCTGGATTTCTTCTCTTGTGATTCTTCATTTGAAACAGCTGAAAATGTTAATGCATATTGCACATTAAATACTGAAATGGTTACTTATACTAGCACTTTTATACCTGCATTTAATAACCAGGTGATTTTGCAATTTTCTAAGATGCTTAATTTTGCAAAAGAGAAAGTTCTGAAAGATTTGAAAGACATTTTGTATAATATGAGTAAGAATGAATGGTTGGCTTTATTAAATGTATGTAAAAGATCAGACATAATTATAAAACCCTCAGATAAAGATAGAAAATTTGTTGTTATGCATGGAAAACAATACCTAAAAATGTGTATGGACCATTTATCTGATGGCCAAGTATATAGCGCAGTAAATATTTATGTTTTCTATCAAGCTACAATGAATTTTAAAGAACTAGTAGCTAAAGGCATATGATTCAGCTATTTTACAAGAAAAGATGCTCTAAATAAATTTAATGTAGAAGGAAGCTCAATGGCTAAGTTCTATTGTCTGCCAAAGACACATAAAAATGTGAGCCCCCCCAGGTTGACCCATAGTAGAAGCACAGAATTAATTTCTCCATAATATGGGAATTTTTTTACATTCCTATCTTTTGAACTATGTAGTTAAGTTAAATTCTTATATTAAAGACACTCAATTTTCTGGATAAAATAAAGAATGTTAAATGTGATGAAGAATATTACTGGATAGTTATAGATGTAAAAAGTCTCTATACAAGTATTACCAATGAGTTAGGTATGGAAGGTGTTAGATTTTTTTCTAGGTGATAGCCCTGTTAGTAATTATGTGATGGAATTATTATATTTTTGTTTGAATAAGTTTTATGAGTTTAATAAGCTCATTTACCATCAAGTACAAGGTACTGCCATGGGTGCATCTTTTGCACCCATTTATGCTAACCTGTTCATGGGCCTTTTTGAAGTTGAGTTTTTGTATAGATTGAATTTTTTTAATAGTTATGTTATTTTATATTGTAGATATATAGATGATTTTTTTTTTATGTAAGGGGGTACTGAAATAGCTCCCCAGTTTTATAAATGATTTAGATGCAAATCGTTTTCAGATAAAATTTGATGGCTTACAGATAGGAAAAACAGTTAACTATCTAGATGTCACATTGACTATTAGGAATAATAATATAGTAACTAATATACACAGAAAGGGAAGTGGAGATTATATTTTGGATAGTAGTAGTTGCCATCCACCACATACTTTGAAGGCACTACCTTGTAATGAATTATTGAGAGTTAGCAGGCTATGTAATGATGAAATGGGCCTAGAAAAGGAAATAATAAAAACATGAATTAACTTTAAGCAAAGGGGGTATGATGAGAATGTTATTTTAGATGCCCTTCATAAAATAATGGATACCAGCTTACTTCATAATAGGCCTTTAGTAAATAAGATACATAATAATAGATAATTTAATACTGTGCAGGAGTGTAGAAAAGTTTATTTTGTTACTGTATATAATATTCTAAGTGAGAAAATGATTGATGTCATTAGATGTTATTCACCCTATTTAATTAATATGGAAGGGGCAAAAATCTTTGTAAATATCTCTTTTAAGAGAAGTAGAAATGTTAAAGACATGGAGGTACACAATGGATTTGTTTCACCTGGTGAAAAATTAAATCTACATGTTGGTGAATGTGGCACCTTCCCTTGTGGAAGGTGTTCAGTTTGCCCCAACATTACCAAATGTTTTGAAAAAATAAATGATGTAAAATTCTGTTCCACTTCTGCTTTTCATGTATAACTAAATCAGTGGTATATGCTCTGGCTTGCCCATGTAATTTGTATTATATAGGGGAGAGTAAAAGAATATTAAAAGTACGGTTGCAAGAACATATTAGAGACATAAAAAAACAATAATGCTATGAGCCCTATAGCTTTACATTTTTTTACCTGTCATAGTAGTGACTTTTCACAATTAAAAGCTTGTATTTTGGAACATATTTTAGAAACAGATAAAGTGTTAATGAAAAAGAAATTATTGTACAAAGAAACTTTATATATTTTAAAATTTAATGCACTATCATCCAGCAGGTTTAAATAGTGAATGTAACTGGAGAGTGTTTCTTTAAAATGTATATATGATTATTTTAATTGATGGTTGACTAATTAGATGATTGTTTAATTAATTGTATTTAAGTGAATATATGTGTGTGTGTGTGTGTGTGTGTGTGTGCATATATATATATATATATATATATATATATATATATATATATATATATATATATATATATATATATATGGGTTCACTTTATAACATCGAAATACTGAAATGTCGAATTTCAGTATCTCAAACTATAAAGTCGAATGTTAGAAATAATGACGTTCATAATCGCGAATTTCACATATCTCGAATATATGTCGAATTTGCGGTTATGAAGTTGCGCTACGTAATGTCCGGGTTTGTGTTTTGGTGGTGCGCGGTGCCGTGTGTGGATGTAGGTGTTATGTCAGGTAAGTGAGTGTTTTGTAAGGGTTTTGAGTGGGAGTTAGAGTGTGTGTGAGGGATTGGTGAATGTGCGTGTGTGAGTGAGCTTTTGTGTTGTGTTTGTGCGATCACGGAGTTAGTATATATAAGTGGGGGGGTGTGGGGGACACAGCCCCCCACATGGGGGGTGCTGGGGGGCTTGCCCCCCTGCTTATGTGTGTGTGAGTTGTGTATGTGTGTTTTTTTGTTTATGTTGTGATGTGGGTGTTGTGTTGTATGTTTAGTGTAGTGTGTGCAGTGTTTTCGGTTATGTGGTTTCACGGTTTTTGTTTGTCTGTGTTTTGTGGATTTGGTTTTATAGTCTCGAGATACTGAAATTCGATATTTCAGCATTTCGAGGTTATAAAGTGAATATGTATATATATATATATATATATATATATAGAGGCATGGTGTGGCATATTTTGTAACTCCAGGAAGGCTGTGCCAAGGTGCCATAGTGTTATGCAGTGTGAATAAACTATTTAATACAAGATCGGTGGCATCTTTTTCACTGGCTTTGTTTTAACACTTGCTTGTTTTTTTTTTTATAAATTAAATTGCAATCACCATGTTGGCAGCATAACACAAGTGGAGAACACAGCCAATACCTATCGACTGAAAGGACCAGGCTGATGTGGATTAGACTCCTGAATGATCTCACTAGCTATCATCCTGAATGAATCCTGCATAGCCCATGCCAACTCATAGAAGAAAGTACCCGTCATGTCCTTCATCTGTGTTTTCAACACATTGGTCATGATGACCTTCTGGATCTCCTCCCAAAAATTGCCTATATCATGGTCATAGTGACATCTCCAGGATGAAGGCAGGATGTCATGGGCATGGGTGGGTCCAGGTGCCTCAACACCATCATCATCATCATCCTCACCTTTTCTTTGGAAGAATCTGGCAGTGACCTTTCATGTGTACCAAAACCAAATAAAATTAACTGGACCGGACTTCAGTAGTGCAAACCAATAAAATGAAATTTTATTAAAAAACACACAATTTCATAAGTGCTTTCATCTCACAGGGAGACTTCTTCAGATAAATACCTCCAAAAATAAATGTTCTTTTATACTAAAATTTTACATTACATCATCATCAAACAATCAGAGTTAATTACGTCTCATTCATCTTTAATGGCATCCTCACATCATTTCAACTTAAAATATCAGCTCTTTTTTTCAAAATGGGTCTAATGGACACCTGATCATTCACCTGATTAATCCAAGGGATGGTAACTGACAGAGAACTCTTTTGAAAAGGGAGTTAGTATGGCAGTTAAAACTGAATGCCACCTTCCCTCTGGGCTGAATGTTCAGGTGTCTCTTCAACATATATGTAGTGTCAGGAGTTCTAATCCCAGTTATGAACTGTACAGACATTACATGTTATGCTGATTTTTATAGGCATTGTTGATACTTTTTACATGTCATGTTCATATTTATCACAGGGAGTATTATGTAGATCTTTGCATTACACACAAATACACAATGTTTATTTTGATATATGCTGTTCACAGAATCAAATGGAAAAATGTGCTCAACCATGGTTATTATCATGTGCGTATCAATGTTTTTCAGATGGCTGGCTGTCCTTGGGGTGATAGCCCTTCTCCCAGGAAAAAGATATCATAATTGGTGCTCTCTACCAACATGAAAGGAGAATCCTAGGCCATTCAGGAGATACTGCTTGGAGAAATGAAACTGGATGGACCTTACCAACATGATCAATGTAGTTGGAGGCCACAATCAATCCCATGAGGCCTATAGATGATGCTGCTCAGACAAGATTCTTTATGCAGCCAACAGAATGACACATTATTAGAGATTGAGGTATGCCACTGGTGATGGACAACCACTGACCCTCCCCCGATGACATCATCATTTTTGTGGACTTACTGTATACAGCAAAAGGAGAGTGATGAATCCCCAGCAAAAGGGGAGTGATGAATCCCCAGCAAAAGGGGAGTGATGAATCCCTGGTGGTGGGATTGAAGCTGAAGTTCCAGAATGGACATGTAAGTATGTTCAGTACAGGGCTGAGTATTATGACACTCACTGCATATTGCTTCAACATGCATATTCATGTATTGCTGTCTGTGATTTATAGCAGCAGGGTTGTGGCATGAGCACACTTCCAGAAAGGGTGAGGATGATGACCATAAGTATAATTACATGTATTGGTGCGGTGGTGGTGCTGCGGTAGCGTTGTCGCCTTACAGTAAGACGTTGTCCCATTCGATTCTCAGCTAGAGCATCGTCTGTGTAGAGACATGAGTGAATGGGCGTATCTTCATTGAAGGTTGTGCGTCAGAGCTGGCAACTCAGCACGTAAAAATCTACTGCCAATCATTAGCGGACCGGAGTTCTGCTGTGGTGACCCCTAACTGGGAAAAGCCAAAAGACACAACAGCATGTATTGGTACATCTGAGTTACAGACAGAGCAGTGTAAACAGCATTTGTAATGGTTATTACATTAATATCCACAGGCCCATCTACTTCAGAAATAGACCAGGGAGCAGCAGGTGAGTATCTCCATTCTGTTGCTGTGCACACTACTTTGTTAGTGGCCACACCTCATTTAATGGCACTGTGGTTTACAGTTATATTGTTGTTTCACTAATTTGAACACTACAGTTACATCCAGTAGAGGGGCAACGCATGCATTATCAAGTGCAGAAAGACCAGGTATGTTACAGTAACATTGCCATAGCTTTCAACAATGTGTATCACATTTATTGCCTGACATGTTTCTCAATATTTGTCAGTTCAAGTCCTTCTGGTGTACATCACGTGAGTACTTGCAGCCCATATTACTGTGTTGTATATGTGATGGTGTCAGTATTCATTTTGCTAAATAGATGACTGTGCTGTTTTTCTCTTTACTTTTCCACTGAAGGATGCACAGTATAACCCACAACCTCTACACAGCAGGAGTCCTCAAGTGAACATATGAGTGGTATGTGTATATTACATATTCTGTATGTTTTAACTGTGTTTACCTGATTAATGGTGTGAATGATGTCATCCATAATGTTTTTTTCCCCTACACTATTTGAATTTCACCTCAGTGGAACAACATCATCATATGAATGTTTGCCAGGTATTTCTTTTTTATTTTTTTATACATCACATATGTCATGTATTCTGGCCATGTTATTAGACTATATAGTTATGCTATGTACATTCTATGAAACATAAATACAATAGAATGCAAGTGAAGTCAATAGAATTTGTAACACTGCAGTGAAATATATATGCTAAGTGTCTATATTCATCATGTGCTGTAGGCACATTGTCCTGATCTTTGTCTTTGTACCTTGTAGTACATGAATTGTCTTTATCATCTAGCAGCCCATCCAATGATCATGATGGTGATCGTGATGTGTCTTAGCATGGTAGTATGGCCCTTGGTACAGAGGACCTTGAGTTGTTTGCAGAGTCCATCCATGGGGTTGACACTGATGTTACACCAGATGTAGAGGTCCATTTGCCGATGCATTCAGGAAATGATGGCACATTTGACATTGAACAAGGTTTGGCCATTGATCAGTACACCACAGTTGAGAGCACTGCTGCTGGCAGATCCACACAATGACCAGTTACAGGGTGTCACCGTAGATGTAAGCGAGCAGATGTTTTACATGGTCAGGTGTCAGAGGGTGTCCGCTTCCTGCTGCAGGCAAATGAACAGTCACAGCAACAGCTTAATTCAGATGCCCACACACTTGGCTGTGCCACAGATTATGTGCACACAAGCTATGTGTCATGCATGAAGGATGACAGTGCAGACATGGTGAAATTAAGGCTGCATTGGCCACTTAGAATGAGAGTTTGCTTGCTGTGGCATGATCAGTGGAAACCCTGGCCTCTACAGTACTGAAGCGGTGTCAAACTACAAGCAGGATTTTGTGTTTCATGACTATGCACAGCAGATTCCAACCTGTGAGGCAGACCACCTGCCCCAAAAAAACACCATTGAGCATGAAGAATCCTTGACTGTGGTCCAACCTGCACAGATATCAATTTCTGGTTCATTAGCTGAGGTCCCACCCATTTGAACACCTTCAACTCACAGTCATGCTCCTTCATCTCTGCATATTCTCTGTGGATCAACTAGAGCAGGTGTGTCTGTACTTGGTTGCAGCAAGGTGAGACATTAATGAGGTCAACCAAGACTGTGTTAGAGTGTGTCCAACAATATAGTAGCCATAGCTGATTTTTTTTATTTCAGTATCGCTCTGCTGTGATACGTGTTTTCTAAAATAAAAATATCTGCCTTATGTCGCGTGTGATTTTTCCTTTTTCATGTTATAATACTGTATAGACTTGCAAGTGTAGCGCTGATGTGCATCCCTTATTGTTTACCATACAGTGATACAGCAAACTGAGTTTGCATGTGTACCTGTGTCAGTTGTGCTTGGAGTTGAGTTTTGACACATTTGCATAACTTAATATTGGAATTTGTTATACTTATGTCTGATGCTCAGTGTATACATCTACTGAGTAATTGTTATTATATGCAATCTAATATCATATATATCTTAATCTTCTATGAAAGCTTGCAACAACTCCTTTTCATACACTTAATCAATGTGTGTTTACTGTGCCAGCCACTGATGAATGTAACCAAATGACTGACCAAAATGTCCCTTCAACTGTATTGTTTATTGTAACACACTGTGGTCCGTATAGTATATTTATTTCTTGGTCCTTTCTTGGCCTTGAATCTGTACTTTATTAACTTTTGACTCTGTACTGTATTTTATTAACATGTGTATTGTATTTACTGTATGTGCTGTACTAATCTTTGTGGATCCCCACTCCCCCCCACCCCCGGGCATCCACTGAAAATGGGATCCATGCCCAGTCGGACTTTCCCAGTAAACAAATGTAAAATAAATAAATAAATAATTAAGATCTGTATTGCTGTGGTTGGGCAACACCTGGACATCAATGTTCAGTTTGTGTATTTATGTATGCGTGGCTTGTCATGACTCAAATGTTTGCGTCAGATGCTGCCTTGTAGCTTGGGCCTGCACTTGCGGTCACACCCTATGTTGCCTACGGCTGTGACTTCTACCCTGTATGTCCTCATGCTCCTCCTCAGATAACCTTGGGATGTCCTCTTTGGGCATTTGGGGGTCTTTGGGTAGTTCTCCTACACCTGCAGCTAGAAGACTGCCATGTGCTCTAGTTAGCATATTGTGGAGCATAGCGCACACTGTTATCATCTGTGCTGCCTTCTTGGGTGTGTATAGCAATGCACCCCCAGATGTGTCCAGACATGTGCTCTGTTGCAGGCCTCCTGTGCAGGACTGGATGGTTCATGGTGCATGGTCATTAGCTATGGCTCAAGTGGCTAATCAGTCACCTGTTCTGGGAAATAAAAACACTTTTGTTCGGACTGGATATTGTTGAGAGGTGTATCCTTAGATTGCATCCTAGCTGTGTTTCTGTATTTACCCAGTAGCAAACCCTCAGGAATTTCACCTTGCTGGAATTCTCCCTGAGTCTGCTATCCTTCCAAATGGCAGCATCATGGACACTTCCTGGGTATGTTGCCATGATGTTTGTTATGCGGCCATCTGCTGCACACACAACTTGGCAGTTAATGGATGGCCAGCCCTTTCTGTTTATGTATGAGTTTGCTTCTGGATGTACTGATGTCTTGATAGGTATATGCTTGTCTTGATTGGTATATGCTTGTAATCTACTGCACTGAGTACATAGGGGAAATTTCTTCTCTCCATGGGAGTGGATGGAAAGTGTATGTAGTCATCCACCTTGCTGCACATTGCTTCCAAGAACTTTTCCAGGATATGACTGACAGCTGTCTGTGATACTCCCACAGCTACAAGTACAACCAGTTTGAGACACACTTTTGTTTCAAGGGGAATGGCATTTCCTCACAGGGTCTGCACAGACATCTGTGGGGCGCACAAGTTACAGATAGCCTGCACCATTTGTATGTCTAAATGATATCTGTTGATTATTTCCTGGTCTGACAACTGGTTTAGTTGCAACCTTGCTCTGATTCTAACTGGCTGCCTTCTAGAGTGCACAGCCACAGCCTCATTTATGGCTTACTTTACTTCTGCCTGTTGAAGTATATTACCAGCAGGTTACATTTGTATACTTTTTTCATTTTATTACAGATTTCACCATAATCCATAGTATTCATTTGAATTCCTTGAGGTCCATAATGTCTGTGCAAAGGATTTCAAAAATGGAGAGTACGCACAATGTGTTTTGTAATTGCGCCAGCATGCACAGAATCCCTAATTATCCTATGCTGAATAGTTAAGTATTTAGTTTGCCTTCAGCATATCTTCTGGAATCACATCCGCAGCAGGTCGCTGAAGTCTTCCTTTGGTGTGATGTACTGTCTGCAAATAGCTTCTGCAAACTTTACAGAATTTGGCCCAAACTCTAGCCATAATAAAAGGCCTAATTACTACAAATTCACACAGACTATAGACGGGACACTCCAGAGTATATCTGTAACCCTCCGATGTTGGACTGATTTATTGTGCATTTGCTTTATAACAGAAGATTTTTTTATTTATATTTTATTTTTTGCTTCTGAATATCACTGTTGGTTGGAAGAAAGGGTTTGATTGTAAACAAGTATTGATTTATATTTTTTATATCTGATTTTCACTGTTTGTTAAAAGAAAAGAATAGACTGTAGACAGGCAAACTCTAGCAGTCACAAGTGGCCTAGTCAGCTACAGTTTCACACAGACTGTAGAATGGATACTCCAGAGCTTATCTAAAACAATCCAGTGTTGGTTTGTAATTTATTGTGCACTTATTCCATAAGAGTATATATTTTAATTTATATATTTTTTTGCCTCTGATTTTCACTGTTTGTTGGAAGAAAGGGGTATAATGTAGAAAGACAAATGGAAACTAGAGTCAATCTAAATATTGCCAAGCACTCTGGTCATGGGGGATTTCAATTATCCCACCATCAAATGGGAAACCTCATCTATCCCTAACTCACTAGCTCAAAAGTTTCTTGATTTTGTTAACTCAAATGCCCTGGAACAAATTGTTCAAACCCCAACAAGAGGAACAGACATGCTAGAGCTGGACCTCACTAACATGACAAACAAATGCACTACTGCAACTGTCGGGGCCTCATTAGCTAAATCAGTCACCTTCAAACTGGCACTAACACCAGGACTCACAAAGGGTGAAGTCAAACTAAAAAATGTCATCAGATTTGCTGTCTAAGAAAACTAAGGCGTGGCTCCAAAAATGGAAAAGCACCCTTCTCAGCCTTAACAAGTAAATAAGACAACATGTCAAATCCTCTAAGGGTAACTTTTAGAAAAACTTAGCAATCACAGCCAAGGATAATCATATGTAGCTTAAAAGGTATGTTCAAGCATGTGCCGAACTAGTGACTAATGATATCACACACACACTGATCCTGCAGAGACAGCAAACCTGCTAGCGGACAGATTTGGCAAAAATTTCCCTCCCTTATCCCCTCCAAACTTATCACAAACATTGCCCCCAACTTCCCTCCCACCCTTATTATCCAAAGAGCAGGTCATTAAAGCCTTGTCTAAGGCAAAAAACACCGCCTCTATGGGACCAGATTGCAACCCATGCTGTCTTCTAAACAAATTAAAACATTAACTAGAATTGCCATTAAGTAACCTACTGAATCACAACCTAACCACTGACTTTCCTGCAAAATGGAGAACAGCAACAGTTATTCTACTCCATAAAGGTTGCTTAGTAACAGACCCATGGAATTTATAGACCCATGGAATTATAGACCTATAAGTCTGACCAGCCTCATCTATAAAGCCATAAAGCATATCATCATGGACCTTATACATAAAGACATAGGTGACCTCAAACCCTAGATCCGACCCAATTTGGCTTCCTTCACGGCAGAGGCATTCTGCTAAACCTGGTGGATTTCTTTGATAATGTGACCAGGGCCATTAATGAGGGCAAATCTGTGCATACAGCATACCTCTACTTGGCAAAGGCCTTTGATACAATCCCAAACTGAGGCATTACCGGTAAACTTAGCAAACTGAATGTAAACTCCTTTGTTGTAAGATGGTTGCCAACTGGCCCACAAACCAGTCATACACTATCAAAGTGGGTGATTCCACATCAATCAACAGACCTATTTCAAGGGTCAGTGCTGGGCCCCCTACTGTTTGGTATATACTTCTCAGAAGTTCAGGCCAAAACTAAGGGGCTGTGGCTAGACAAGTTTGTGGACCACTGCAAACTGGTGCAATAACCGAATGCTCAAATGATGTCAGTATACTTCAGGAGGGTCTTATGCAGACCAACAAGAGGTGTCTTGCTCACAGTCTCAAATTCAGTGCAAAGAAATGCACCATCATTCCCTTCAGTAAAAACAATGTCCCTTCGCACTATCAAATTAACAATACCATATATGCCTACAAAGTGGTAAGACATCTGGGATCATAAGTAGACTGCAACATTAACTTTGACTATTGTGTGTCTACTGTACTAAGGAAGGCTTTCTATGTAGCATACTTGATTATCAAAGACATTGCCGCTTGAACAAAGGAGATTATAACCCCTCTATACTCATCACTAATCAGGCCCATAATTGAGTATAATGCCCCTTTCGGCATGTACCATACAAAGCACCTGCAGCAACTGGAGAGTCCTCAGAGGTTTTTAACTAAGAAAATCAAGGCACTCCAGGACATGCCTTACACAGACCGAATAAAGTCCCTGTCACTATACTCAGTATCATATAGACTTCTTAGGGGAGACTTATGCCTGGCTTACAGAGCAATCTCTGACCCAAACCTAATGAATTTGCTGCACATCCATAAATCAAATAGGACTAGAGCTACCCATTCCAGGGACCTAAATATGGACTGTGACTTGAATAGGAAATGCTGGAGGGACAGATTTGTCTCCCAGTGACTGCAGCATCTTTGGAATAGGCTGTCAAGTCATGTGAAGCAGAGTACCTCTATGACACTGTTCAAAAGTTACATGGATGAGTGGATAGGGCACCATAAATTCTTAACAGGGATAGCACCCACAACCATTCAGGACATGGGCAGTCATTAATACATTATAAAATTCTTAAAAAACTAGTGTATTTATCCCTAATATATGCTGCTGTGTTGAAGCCTTTGTTGACTTTTATGTGAAGACGAGATTGGATCTGCTTTTTCTACTAGACTTAAGCAGTATTTTACAATCTTAATGTGAATGAACAAGAAACCCTAAGAGAGTTGCGTGATACGAATCTTTTAGAAACATATCCTGCTGATAAAGCTGGAAGTATAGTAGTCATGGATAGACAATTTTATTAAAATCAGATGTAATTCATGCTGGGTGATGATGCTACATATATGTGGTTGTATATAATGGAACATATGGAATAACTTGCAAAGTAAATTCTTTCATTTTTGACCTACTAATTATTGGTTTTATCATGCAAGAGTAACTTAATTATTTTGCGATAGACCATCCAATAATACCTGTTCTTTATAGGCTTAAAAAAATGTATAAAGATCATTTAGAACCAGTGATGCTGCTGATTGTATCAAGTCGAGGCTGTCTAACAGAACCCATGTCAATTTATGTAGAGAAGACTATCAGAACAGTTTTGGATGGTGTTGAAACAGTCTTGAAGGAAACTAAAGATTTTTTTAAATGATTTGTTTAAATGGTTTAATGATATTGGTAGAGACTTTGACATGCTGTTTATTATGCTAGATGTGAACTCTCTCTTCATGGTCATATTGAATGACATTGGTGTAGAGAGTGTTAGGTCATTTGTTTGGGTCTATATCGAAAGTTTACTTACCCGAACACCTAAACGCGAACCCATATTCTGCGAACCACAAATACACCAAATGCCCTAAACCGCAAATTTAAAAACTTGAAATGTCATAGTTGTCCCATCCTACCACCCGCTACATACTACCTATACAAACAAACTAAATAAACCACATACATACACTAAACAAAACCTTACTTCTAACCCTAAACTAAACCCTACTTCTAACCCTACACTAAATCTTTCATATACCACCAAGTATGCACTTAACTTAACCTGCATCCTAACCCTAAGGTCCGTAACTATCGCACACTTACCTTAAAAAGCTATACCCAAACAAACTAAATAATCCACACACATACACTTAATAAAACCCTACTTCTAACCCTACACTAAATCCAACATACATTAGCATACATTACCATCTATGCACTTACCTTAACCCGCACCCTAACCCTAAGGTCCGTAACTATCGCACACTTACCTTACGGAGCTATACTGCAGGAGGGCCAACCATGATGAATTGACATTTTGAATTTCTTGCTTCAGGAGGATCGATGTTTTTGCGGTTCGATGAAGACGTCAGCGTTTAGGTGTTCGGGTAAGTAAACTTTCGATATTTTGATATAGACCCCATTTTTTATCCACCTGTAGTGAGCTATCAAATAATAGAATAATGATGGTTTGTACTCTACTGGAGTTAATTCTGGAGATTTTTTTTTATTTAAAGGGGACTATTATCTGCAGAAGATTGATGCAGTGATGGGGACAGTTTGTGCGAATACCTGTGCCAACATGGTTATAGCACATTGGGAACTGGAGAAAGTACTCAATGCTAACCCTTTTTTAGATAATATTAGATACTACAGGCATTTTGTAGATGATATTTTTCTCATTTGGAAGGGCACATCATGGAGGCTCTCTGAATTTGTAAAATTTCTACATAATAGCACTACCTTCCTTAAATTCACTTGACATTGGCCTGATAGTACTATTGATTTTATTCATGTTACCATTAGTAAAAAAGTTTTAGGTGGAATTAATACCTCCCTCTACAAGAAGCCCTGCAAACATAATAATTAATTGCATAAGTCTAGCATTTACCCAAGGCATGTACCTAGGAATGTGATGAAGGGTCAGCTCTTGAGGATTATAAGATTATGCAATAATGATGACAAACTAGCTGACATTTTTGAGAGTATGATTTTTGAAAGAGGTTACACTTATAGAGAATACTATTAAAGAAGTGTGTTAACTTAGGACTGCCTCTGCCAAACCCTAGTTTTGAATTAATAGTCATAATGTTCCATCAATGAATGACAGGGGAATAAATAAGGATGTCACGGTTCTAATAACCTAGTCTAGTGACATCAATATTGTCTGTAATATCAGGAAAAATTAACCAGTTCTTACAGCAGATTTAGAACTGAAAGATGTTATATAAGTACTGCAGCTAAATTTGCATTTAGGAATAACAGATCATTGAAGAGCCAGCTTTGTTATAAGCAACAAGTAACTTTTAAGAATGTAAATCTGGATTGATTAGGTACCTTTCCATGTAGATTCTGTAATGCCTGTAAATATATCTGGACTGCAGTTGATATCCTACATTAATTAATTATGAATACATGAATTAAAGAGTTTTAAACATTCTTATTACTTATTTTATTTACTTTATTTATTTGTCTTATTTTTTATTACTTTTTTATTTTATTTTTGCCTCTGACTTTCATTGTTGGTTGGAAGAAAAAAATCAATTACAGGAAGGTAGATTTATTTTGATTTACAGTTTATTTTTTACCTCTGATTTTCACTGTTGGAAGAAAAGGATAAATTGTAGAAAGGCAAACTCTAGACATCCCAAAGGTCCAACCCAGCTATACATTCACATAGACAGTGGGCAGGACATACCAGATCTTATCTGAAAGCATCCAGTGTTGGTTTGTGATTTATTTTGCAACTGGATGGAAATGGAAGATTTATTTTGAGATATATTTTACCTCTGATTTTGACTTTTAGTTGGAAGAAAGGATAGATTGCAGACAGGTTGATTTTATTTTAATTTTAATTTATTTTTTCACTTTTGATTTTCACTATTTGTTGAAAGAAAGGGATAGACTTACAGACTGGCAAACTCTAGCCATCCCAAGGGGCCTAGTCAGCTATGAATTCACACAGACTAATGAAAGGTGGGTTCCTGTTATGTTCTCAAAGTTTTACAACTTTGAACACCATATGGTCGAACCCATATGGTCGAAGTTGTGAAACTTCAAAAACATTAAAAAAAAAAAATAAAAAAAGAAAAAACTTACCTGACTGTTTTAAGCAGGGAGGGAAGCCTTCCTGTACCCCCACACCACCTGTTCTTTAAATATACCAACTCCAAGACCGCACTATAATGCAGTACAGTGTGGAAAAGGAAGATTTCCCTTTAGTACACTGTGGTGCAATCTTGGAGTTGGTATATTTAAAGAGTGTGGGGTGTAGGGGGTACAGAGGGGCTCCTCCTGCTTAAAACAGTCAGGTAAGTTTTTTCTTTTTTTCTTTTTTTTTAAAGTATTCAAAGTTTTACAACTTCGAACATATGGGTTTGACCATATGATGTTTGAAGTTGTAAAACTTCAGTCACTTAATAGGAACCCGTGAAAGGTCACTTGTGGGCATATATTTAGCCATCCACTGCTGGTTTTTGATTTATTGTACAACTGCTTGCCAAGAGATTATGTATTTTGAGGCTTTCCTACATATGCTTGAGGTGAAATTGCTTGAGTATCATTAGTAGTCAGGTTAAAAGTCAGACAGACTTTAAAAAAGACACTCCATAGTTTATATGAAATCATCTGCTATTGGCTTGATTTATAAGGCAATTATGTTGGAAAAAAAAATTATTTAGATGTATATTTTGTTATATTCCTGATTTTTATTGTCAATTGAAAGAAAGGGATAGAGTGTAGACAGATTATTTTGATTTATATTTTATTTAACGTCACTGATTTCTTCTGTTAGAAGAAAGGGATGGATTGTTGATAGGCAAACTATAATCATCAGATGGGGTTTAGTCATTTATAAATTATAGCAGACTGTAGACATGACACTCCAGTGCTTATCTGCAATCATCCAGTGTTGAGTTGTGATTTACTGTGCAACTGCTTGATAATAAAACATTTATTTTGATATATACCTTATTTTCAATGCTAGTTGGCATAAAGGGATAGAGTGTTGACAGGTGAGCTTATATTGATTGATATTACATTTTTTACCTCTGATTTTCAGTATTGGAAGAAAGGGATAGTTTGCAAGCAGGCAAACTCTAGCCACCATGAAGGGCCTAGTCAGCTATACATTCACACAGTCTGTAGAAAGCACAGTCCAAAGCTTAATTGAAGCCATCTAGTGTTGGTTTGTGATTTATTGCCCAGCTGCTTCATAAGACATGATTTGTTTTAATTCATATTTTATTTTTTACCTCTGATTTTTCATCGTTGGTTGGAACAAAGGGAAAGACTGTATACAGGTAGATCTCTTTTAATATATATATATATATATATATATATATATATATATATATATATATATATATATATTGTGATTTTAACTGTTTTGCTGGAAGAATGGGATAACATTTAAACAGTTAAACTCAGCTAAACATTTTCACAGACTGTAGATAGGACACTCCAGAGTTTATCTGCAAATATCCTGTGTTGGCATGTGATTTATTGTGTTAATGCTTTATAAAGGAAAATTTATATTTTGCTTTTTATCTCTAATTTTCACTGTTCCTTGGAAAAAAAGGATACAGACTAGACAGATTTAGTTTAATTCATGTTTTTTACCTCTGATTTTCACTGTTTGTGGGAAGAAAGACAGAGAGAGGTTGTAGGCAGGTAAATGTATTTTGGTTTATATTTCACTTTTTACCTCTGATTTACATTGGTTGTTGGAGGAAAGGTTACATTTTATCATCCCAGGGAGCATAGTCAGGTAAAAATTCATACAGACTATAAAAGTTTATCTAAAACCTTCTAGTGTTGCAACTGCTTGGTAAGATAACATTTTGATTTACACTTTATTTTATAACTCTCACTGTTGATTGAGAGAAAATAAGAGTATAGACAAGTAGATTTAGATTGATATTTTTTTACCTCTGATTTTTTTTCTCTTAGTTGGAAGAAAAGGATAGCGTGTAGAGAAGCAAACTCTAGTCATCCAAAGGGGCCTAGTCATGTATACCCTTACACAGAGTATAGATGGGATACATCAGAGCTTATCTGAAATCATCTAGTGTTAATTTGTTACTTATTGTTCAACTGCTTGGAAATAGAAGATTTATTTTGATTTGTCTTTTTTTTCCTCTCATTTTCACTGCTGGCTAGAGAAAAAGAGATTATGGACAGTTAGATTTATTTTCATGTCTTTTTTTATTTTTTACTTTGTTACTGTGTGTTAGAAGAAGGGGATAAACTGTATACCTGCATACTGTAGACACTGCTATTAATTTACACAGAGTGTAGACAGGACACTACATAGCTTATTGGAAACCATCCAGTATTTGTTTGCTGTTTATTGTACAAGTACTTGGTAAGAGAAGATTTAATTTGATTTATATTTTATTTTTATCTTTGATTTTCACTATTGTTGGAAGAACGTAATAGATTGTAGAATTGTAGACATGTAGATTTATTTTGATTTGCATTTGTTTTTTTTACCTCTGATTTTCACTGTTTGTGGGAAGAAATAAATACACAGAATATGTGTATTTTGCAATTAGGTATTCTCTCTTCATTGGGGGGCATCTAGAATATTGAAGCACCATGGGCATATTATGTCTTAAGTAATGAGACTTTGCAACTTCTTTAAGCACCTGCTAAGGTATTTTGTTTCAGTCCCCCATGAGTAATTTGGGCTGTTCAGATCTGAACTATTAGTCACTTGCATATAACATAAAAAGGATATTTAGCATATCCATTCTGGGATGATTTTTTCAGTATAATAGCAATTGTCAGAGAATATTTCCTTTGGTTACTGAAAATTGTCATTGTGGAATTATATATTGTCTCAGATCCCATGTCTTAAATACTACATAGGAGAAATGTTAAGACAAGCGAGACCAACAATTCTGATGCAGATTATGTACATCCAAAATAACTGTGACACCAGACAAGTTTCCAAAAATTGATCCCAAAAGAATGACTCTCTTTTTCTATTCTGTATTATTGCAGATGTGTAGTAGTCAGATTTTGTTACACACTGAAGCTCAATGCAATTTTTCTTTAAGTGTCTTGCATCCAAACTGGCTTAACAATGAATTTAATTAATTTTAAATTCTTCCCATTTACATTCTGTCATAATATTTATACAAAATTGTTAATTTTGTTACATTCCAAAAGCTATGTTTTCTTCTGTCTCTCCCATTACATTTATCATATGTTGTTTATTCCAGTACCTTAAATTCCATATTAGTTTTAATAGTAACTTATCTAACAAAATTTTCCACAGGAAGTCTCCTTTAATTTCTTCATTCTATTCTTTACAGCATTTTTAGATCTTCTTTTAATTCCTTTGAAGGATACGTCATATAATATTTCTGCATAATATCATTATACTATAATTTCCTTTTTTTATCAATCCCATGATGAATATATTTAAAAAATAGTAATATATGCATCCCTTCTTGTTTGCTTCTGTTTGGTTGATGTCTTTTGTAATAGGGTTTAATAGAGTACTTTTTATATGTTCTTATGAACTTTAAAGACTGTTTTTGCAGAACGTCTAGTTCATAGTACTTCAGTAAAAATGTTTTAGTGAATCTCATTGGGATCCAATTATAGGTTTTCTATTTTTTTTATATCCAGACTGGAAACCTATTGGCAAAAGGTTGTTACATTTGCAGGAACTGTCTGTCAAATCTAATCCAGTAGTAAGACTACATTACAGTTGAATGACAGAGGAGTAGCAGAAGACACTGTCTCCAGTAGAAGGGGTTGATGGTAGTAACAAGACTAAGGAAGTGTACCGTTACATCTTTAATGGAAGGAAAACATTTTTGAGGTGAGGGGCCCTGCCAAGAGTTATGAAAATATTTAGTGAACTGTTACATTTTTTAACCAGATGCAGACTCATTCTTCTTCTTTGACTCAGGACTCATTTGTAGTAACTTTTAGGAATATAGGCCAGCATCATAATTGCACAATGACTCATTTCAGCCTAAGGGCTGTGGAGTGCCACACCTCTAGCAAGCTACTTGCGTCTTATATTCATGACCATTTTGTGAAAATCATGCTTAAAAACAAAACCAAATATAAATATCTTGTGAACAATAAAAGTACAGAAGCATAATTTTACAGTAATGATAATGTTTCTTATAATGATAAAATTCAATGGATGCTAATCTTGGCAGCTCAACAGGTTGTACACTTGCCTTTATTGCAAAAGGCTGTGGGATCTGTTCCCACACTAGGTAGTTAGATTAATATTAAAATACTGACACTGCAGGGCATCATAAAAGGGGTGCTGTACTCTTGAGTGTGCCATACTACAGGTGAGATCTTAAACCAAGGGACCAGCTGCCTGAGGTGGTGGTAGGTCTGATGGGTGCAAAAGATTCATTGGCACATATCAAAAAGCAGGGGTTGCTTTATTTACATCTTCATTGCTTGCACTTTGTAAATTAATTTGTATACATAACCTATATCTTCTCATTTCTTACAGTTTTTCTAAACTTTTTCATGTAATCTACAAAGAAAAAACATTTCTATCTTCATCATTTCAAGGAAAGTAAAACACACAAATGTGATTTTTCTAAGCCAACATCAACAATGTTCAATTTAAATATCCTAATCCTTTCTTCTGCAACAATTATTTTATGTCACTGAGCAGATTTTTTATCTCTATTCTTATCATACAATAATACATCACATTTCAATGTCATATATTTTCTTAAATTTTCCATATAATGGAATGCAATTTTTTTTAAATCCTCCTCATTATATTCCTTTGTGAAACTTCTCCAAAACTGTAAATTTTGTATATGCTAAAAAGCAATGTTTTATTGTTTCTTCCTAATTATACCCCCTCACATTTTCTTTCTTTCTTACAGTGCTTTATATGTCATATTAATTTTAATAGTAACTTATCCAACAAAATTCTCTACAGGAAATTTCCTTTGGTATGACAAATTTCAAACATTGTCCTCCTATTCTTTACAGCCCTGTTTACATCTTATTTTAATTCCTTTCAAAAACAGGCCATATATTTTCCATAATATCGTTGTACCATAATATCCTGTTTTTGTCACTCATTAGTTTTCATCTTCCCTATTTTTATTTCATTCTGATATTCTTTAATGTCCATCTTTTCTTGTTTACCACTTTTTTCATCCTTCATGTTTCTAGACTTTTTCATACTTTACATATAACATTTTCCCCATCATTTGCAAATCTGTCTTTCACCTTCTATATTACCTATACAAAATTCACAGTTTCTTAAACCTTCTTCTTTTTTATTCTATACCTCCTCTGTTTTTACTGGATTTAGTATTTATCCTCACATAAAATTAAAAATATCTACTTCTTTGCTTTATCAGATATAGACCCCCTAAAATGCTATTTTCCTAACATTTATATTTTAGCACCTATATTTTTGTTAAATGATGGATTAAAACTTCTCTACCATGATAACAGTTATATTTCTTCCAAAATTGTTTTTCATTGTTCTACTACATTTTCTTACTCTAAATTTCAATCCAAATACACTTATTTCCTTCTTAGTATAACATATTCCACTTATTTTCTTACTTTCACCAAATCCTTTTTTTTGACATATTTAACTGCAAGCCAGCTTTTTCTAATAATTCTTCCACTTGATGGGTATCTTACTGGTAGCTACAATCTCCAAATAACCTACATATGACAGAGACATTGGTATTATTTATTTTACATCTGTTGACCAGGATTGTCCGACTGAACTGCAGAGCCCTTTTTCAGTGGAGGCCCAGGGAGAAAAGCTCCAACATATTATACAATTTTCATTATATATTAGCATTAAACAGCAATGTTACAGGATTATTACAATTAAGTAGCAATACAATGTTATACAGTGCCAATAATTAGGAGTATAGCAAAACTATTTCAAGATGTATAAAAATAAATATGTCATTAAGATGAATATAGTTTTTGTGGTAAGTGGTTACAAAAACCCAGTTTTATCATAATGTAGTTGCAGGAAGGCAAGACAATTACAATAGAATGTTTCTCACATTATCATAACTTTTATTATGTTGTATTATAACTCATTTTTACATCTCCCATTTTGCTTCTTTCATTTCACACATACATATTTGAATTATTGAAATAGATGTATCATTAAGG
Organism: Protopterus annectens; assembly: GCF_019279795.1. Lineage (NCBI taxonomy): Eukaryota > Metazoa > Chordata > Ceratodontiformes > Protopteridae > Protopterus > Protopterus annectens. Next base: position 1,448,655,185 of record NC_056746.1, on the reverse strand, counting down.
GACATACTTGTTTAACTCCTCATCTGATTTTTTTTATTTTTACTTTCATCCATCCACTTATCATAATTTTCACAAATTACATTTCATATAATATTTTATAACAAAACTTTTCACCTATTCTATATATGTCTAGAATCTTCCATGTCACTTTATGACTAACCTTATCAAATTCCCTTAACACATTGCTAGCCGTACTTCCTTATTTTCTTTGAAAATCATGTTACTTCTTTTACTGATAAGAACATTTCCTTCTCCACTCCCCCTCCATTCGAAACAAAAAATGTCTTCTCATGTAATGCCATACAAAAGCTTCTGCATCCTTTTTGTTGTACCTTCATAAAGGTTTTATAATCTATATTTCCCCAGTGTTATTGGTCTCCGATTGTGTATATCTTTTCTTGTATCTTTTTCTATATAAACGTAACATCACCACCACAATACCTTTATCTGTTATTCCTTTCTCTATGCATTCATTTAATATTTTGTAGAATATTAATTTCTCATTTTCATATTCATCTCTTTACCATATTCATATCCTAATCCAGCTATCCCTGGTGCTGATGCTTCATTTCTTTTTATTATTTCTGCCATTTCCCACATGGTAATCTTATTAGTTTTATAATTTTATACTTCATATTTCTGCTTACATTGTTTCATTTTCATACATTTTACCTACACACTTTTCCACAATTGCCATTATTTCTCTCTGACTATATCTAATATCTCCTTCTTCCTCAAAATTTGTGTCCATTCTTTCTTCTTTTATTTTTACCTCTTTTCTCAAAAATGGTGAAACTTCCTCTTTTTCTCCTTTTTCTTTGTTTAAACAAACTACACTTAACTTTATTCAAGTTTTGCATACTGCTCACTTTCTGTTTCTCTTATTCTGTTATAACATTCTAATTGTTTGTGTATGTTTTGATTTCATTATATATTCTCATATTTATTTGTTTCTATAGTCAAATATATTTTCTTTCATTTTTTTTGTTTATAAGCACTCCATCAATCTGTCCAGTTTTTATAATTTACTCTCTAATATCATTTTGAATGCTGTTTACATTCAGGGCTGATATCCCTGAGCCATCCATTTCATTTGTATTTAAAAATATAGCTTCTTTTGCATTTTTCTTATTTTCTATTTTTCCTTTTTCTTTTCCAGGTTTGCACCTGTGCCCATTTAATTTATCATCCTTTCCTTCTTGTTCTTCTCTTCACCTTCTTCACTTCCTAGGGATGCATATTTGTTATATACTATTATAACACTTTCTGTCTCTGAAACATTTCTAATTCATTCCCGTCATCCTTCTCCATACTAGGAACAGCTTTTCTTCTCCCATAATATTTTGTCCACCAACATCTATTCTCCTTTTCCCGATTCATCTGGCACTAACCTCCTCTTTTTCCTTTCCCAGCACACCATCCACCATAGTACTCCAGCTTACTCAGCATTTGGCTCATCTCGATCCATCGTTATATAGACATTTCCAGACAACTCTGTATCAACAATCTCCTCCCGTTTACAGAGTCTGTGTGTGCTATTTCTGTGTTCTGAAACTCACCACTTCCAGCCTGCTTCTCATTTTCTGATCAGTCTTGGAATTCTCCATGTACTAGTGATAACTCTGTACTACATAGTGTTCAGAAAGATTATTCTGATTAATGCTAACATTAGTATACATGCTGTAACCTCATAGCTTGCACTTATACAGACAATATAAAGACACACTTGGCAACAGTATTCAACCATCAGACTGTGGTTCCTTTGACTTCCAGCCTCATTTTACTCAGTGGTATTCTTAAACAGTATAAGGACTGCCTAATTCTCATAGACAATGTACTATTTGATGCACATAATGCAGCCTGTGAGAGGTATAAGTATTTATACAACATAAAGGCTATCCTTTCACCAAAAACTATGCTGTGTGAAGACCACACACCAACACTCATATTTCCTTTCATTTACCCCAAACCAACTTAAAATGAGGCTGTCTAAAAGACATTGTCCAAGCCTCCTAAAACCAAGTACATGAAGCCTGAGTAGACATTTATAAAAGCTAAACTACCACTCATACACTTAATGAGAAGTCACCAGGCTGTCACTGTTAAGCCCATAGATACAAGTAGAAATGTATTATCAATTGATGACTCTATCATTAGGTACACAGACACAAGATGCTCACAAGACTGGACAAGCAGAGAGTTAGCCAACTGTTTGTCCAATGCTAGCATCCATGACATTACATGGGCACTTCAGTTGCTCACTCATGGTGGCCTGTGCATGTGTGAATGAGGTACTCTTCCTTAAGTGACATGCATTATAAACAAATAAAACTTAGTTGCCAAATAAATAAAACTTGGTTACCAAGTTTTATTTATTTGGCAACTAAGTTTTATTTGTTTGGTAATAAATACATTTCTACTTCAGCCAGTGTGTTACTCTGCTGGTTTTGTTCTGTGATTATCCCATTTTTCTTCCAATAGTGTATTCATCTAAGTCTGTGCATTTCAATAGTTTGACATGTATAGACATGTTGGATCTCATTATGCATGTGTCAAATGCAGGAAAGACTGTGGTACTCAGCAGAATTCTAGAGCCATAAATGGGGGGAGGCTGGGTGAAGGGAGTTGCAAGCAGCCTGCTAAGACTTTTCTTTTTGTACCTCAACTTTGAGCTGAGACAAAACACCAGTCAAAAACTGCACAAGGTACCTTATGACCTGGATATGTTTCTACATAATGCGACCTTCACCCAGAATGGTGCCTATATACAAAGGTTATATCACTGGTTTTAATAATTGCCTGAGTAGTTATCATTCAGGGGTCAGTATGTGTCAGCATGGGATGAGATGGATGTGATGGTGACAGATCTACTTGCTTTTCAAAGGATATATTAGCATCTCTCACTCCATGGGGTCTTCCTCATGGCCAAAACTCTTGCTACCTCCATAATGTCTTATTTCTCCATAATGTCATATTTAGACAAAGCCAAGCTGCTGGCATCCTAGCATAATGGATACAATTTCAACATGCTTAAGCATAGACCAGATTAAGGTAGCCCTACTGAATGCCAAAGATCTAAATAACAAATTGTCCAAACTTGAGATTGTCCTGTAACTTAAATCCATACATATCTGTGTTGCAACTAAGACCTTGCTTTAGTGTAAAGATAGCCCTCTGTCTGGATAAAGCATGCATTCTGGCCTGAGTGGAATTTGTCAGTGACCATATTACCGCTATGTAGATATCCAGAGACTCTCTAACTGACCACATTGAACTCCACCTTACAATCAGCAAAATAAACTTGATTGCCTGTCATAGAGCACCATTCTATTCATAAGCTGACTATGAGAAATTCCTGAATGCTCTTTCCGAAATACCCTTAATGAAAAAATTCCTTCTTAATGGGAGTCTTCAACTGCGCATCAATTAACCGGTGCTCCCGGGCATCTAAGGCTGAGCATATCTAATGAATCCTAGACTACATTAAAGCTAATTCTTTTAAAAAACTGATAAATGAGATAGTAATCTTACGGTTCACAACTAATGAATAAAACATGCCCCAGTCACTATAGAAAAATAAGCACACATTCTTCCTAAGTGCAAAACCACAAGGACTGGTACTAATATGGAGGACATAAAAAGTAAAATGGCCACAGCATTTTCTTTTCATCAATGAAGGTAGAAATCTTATCTGTATATTGTTTTGTGGACAGTGGTATCATGTTTTAAACCCAACTGTATATGTATTTTATACTTCACATAGGCAGCTGTGCTGCAGATTACAAATCCACCCCGGTAGTAACAAAACTGATATGAGCTGACCCGAGCTATCTAAGCTGTCTTTGCAAAGACTGGAATTCTGATGCAGTAGCTGTGGTCACGTATACCCTCTTCAGCATTTTATGTTTTCAGACTCACTTCTAATCCTGAAAATATGTAACCAGTCTGTCAATAGGACTATATTTTATGATCTGGGCAATTATAGTGGAGATTACAGACAGCTGTTAGTTTCCCTGCCCCTATTTCAGGCAGTGTTAGACAACAAATTCAGGATAAGCTTGTAAAGTGAAAGCACACAGTCAACCACAGGAAGTACCTACAGAAGTGCATCATATAGTTTGGCTGTATAATCATCTTCAGAAATGAAATCTCAGATGCTAAGAAAGGCATGGGTTTTGCCATCATCTTTTCCTCTGTTCATGTAAACACAGTCATTTGGAATGCAAGTCTCTTAGCAAATGATAGGGAGCACAGACCAATGTGCAGAGTAAGAGCTTGGCTATGTTTATGCTTGCAAAAGGAGCTACAGGATGATCATATCAAGGGAAAAACATTGGTGCTGAGGAAACATAAGCTACCTCCTTGGCTACAATGATACAGATGACCATCACCACAAATGTAATGAGGGTGATCTACTGATACACAGGTGTTTCTATATTTTGGGATATACTTATCATCTAAATGCTGATCTTCAAAAAAAATCAAAAATCATTAAAACCTATAATAATGAAATCACAGATCAACAAAAAATATAATAAAAGCACACAACAACATCCAAAACTATCAGATCCACAGCTACAGATGAATATACAGTTGGTGAAATCTACATTAAAACTACATTTAAATCATAAAAGTTATGCCATACCAGTTAAAAAATGCCAAACTTGATCTCAGGCATACAAAAAGGCTACATGCATGAACAAACATAAATACTTGCTAAACCATTTAAACAGCACACTAATCCACAATAATGATTATATCTTCATTCAGAGAAACACAATTCAGTTACTGACAGTATGTACAACAACCTAGAACAAGGTACACATGTGAATTCCTCAAAAAAATAAAACAAAGCATAAAAAAGTTCACTGAATAAATATAAATGAATGAATAAATAGCCTAACAACTGTGGAGTAACAAGTTCTTAGATAACTTACCAAAACTCTTATTACCATTAAATGTAAGTAAGGTACTTTCACAACCAAAAACTACTACAAATACATCCATGCATTTTAAAATTTTCAACTGCCTGGTTACCAGTAACAGAATATAAAAAAACTGTAACAGATGAAATAAATATTATAAAACGGAATTTAAATAAAATATTAAAAATATAGGAGTGTCATTCCCTTAAATAACATACGCAACTCTCTCCATCCCCTCTTTCTCTATAAATATATACATATATATAGACACACACAGGAATTGTGAAAGAAGCAGACTTTAATAGTGTTTGCCAATAAATCATTTGCTCTACTAATTCTTTGCAAATTATTCAGTGTTAAATCGCTTTCAGTGAAAAATCCTGCCAGATATATAACAAAGCTATACTCCAGTTTGAAAGAGATGTTGTCAGTCTGCCATTTTGGCCACACCCCTTATGAGTAGCTTAAATTATCAGTTTATATTCCTTCTTAGCTGAAATATGAATTTCCTTTTATTCAATAATGTCCCAAATATTCAGTCTGTACCTTTAACTCTCATTTAGAAATGTTTTTTTTTCTCTTAATTAACAGTTTCACACAGATTTTGCAGGAATAGGTTACTGAAGTGCTCAATCTCTATTCTTACATTCGCCAATAAATAATTTTGGGTATACAGCCACATTTAACCTTTTAAACAGGCCTTTCATATTTCTTTGGAAAAATAGAACATACAGAACTCATGCCAAATTACGCAATCAGTTTTATATACATATATATATATATATATATATATATACATATATATATATATATATATATATATATATATATATATATATATATATATATATATATATATATATATATATATGTATTAAGCCTCTTCAGGTGTTTATTTTTACATATTTCATCATCATGGAATACCCAATTGATAAACAGACATTAAATCATTTTTTGAGAACATTTTTCCACTGCTCAGCAATAAAAATACATTTATGTTCACAATTTGGTTCCCAGTAAACTGGAGGCACTACAGAACTGAATTCAATAGTCTGTCTTCACTGTTGAACAATAAAGATATCATCCATTCACTGAGCTTCACTGAATTTATATTTTCTGCTGCAGGTTTTTATGAATGCTGTCATTCCTCACAAAAGGCAAATGATGACTCTTACACAAGTTTGAAGAAAAATTTGGATTCACCAAAATATCAGCTTTGACACTACATACGTGTGCCTAGTCTCACTAGGTAAATTTCATTGTGCATTTCAATCACTTCCTCTAGTGATCTCAACTGATGCAACACCTTTTTGCTCACAAGTTTAGTACAGCACTTTGTCACAAGTTCTTCAACACAGAGGTAAATATTGTTTCTTCACCACAACCTATAGCAAATGTTCATTTTGTTTTTTATAGCACCATGACCCACTACTGAGAGACTTTCATTTGCATCTATTTTATGTTTAGCTGATGTGGCTTATAATAATTTTCTTGGAAGCACAGACTGAAATTTTCTTAGCTATAACCATCACTGCTACTCATGTATCATGTGCATTTCAACTTTTTATCATTCAGTAGAAAACTAGAAGTAATGCTTTGGTTTTACACTATAATAGCATAATTCCTGAATGATTGTTTCTTTAGGTCATCATCATTATCATCAACCACCAGTTTTCCCATTTTCTACAAGGGGTCGAGGTTTCATGTCAACTGTCCCAATCTCTCTCTTGAGTCAATGCCACCCTCCTACCTTCTGTGACAATCATGCCTGATGTTTGCAGGTCTTCTCTCATACAATCCATCCATCTTTTTGCTGGATGCCTCATTTCTGTGTACTAACTGTGTACAATACGCAGATGACTCGACAATAATCTGCTCAGCTAAATCTCAATCCCAGCTACAGACTCTAACTCAGACAATGTTCAATAAAACAGAAAATTGGTTTCTACAACACTGCCTCCTCTTGAACCCCCAAAAAAACCAAACTCCTTCTCTTCACTCCTACCCGTAAATCACTCTGAATGAACTTTTCAGTCTTATCCAATAATGGTACACTCATATCTCCCGATCCAACAACTAAACTTCCTAGGGGTAACCATTGATAACAACCTGAACTTTGAAACCCATATCAACAATACCATAAAAACTGTCAACAGGAGACTAGGCTCCCTCTATAGGATAAAACCCTTTCTCCCCCCACTAGCCAGAACCATTGCCTATTCCCACCTTATCTCCACACTTCTCTATGCTTCTTCCATATATACTAACTTGTCAAAAAATAACCTTAACAAGCTAGCCAACGCTTACAATAGCATTACCAGATTTGCTACTGCTTCCTCCTTTACGACCCATCACTGCCATAACCTGAAACAATTAGGCTGGTTAGAGCTTCTGAATCAGATTCACTTTAAACAACTCATCATTGCACACAAAACCCTTTTCCAACCTACCAATACCCCAATACTTGCTAGTCTCATTACCCAATATAAGAACCTTTCAACTTTACGCTCATCTAATAAACTACTTGTATCAACATGTAAATCTAATAACATGGCAGGAGATGCTCTGTTCTCAAATGCAGTTGGAAAGTATTGGAACCAACCCCCCCATGAACTTACATCACTGTCTTCATTTACACTTTTTAAACACAATCTGAAACTCTATCTTAAAACTCATTGGTTATGTCCCTGTACAAATCCAGACTAATCTCATACTATATCCCAAATACCCTCTCATAAGACCTAATTCCTGCTCTATCTGTGTCTTTTTAGATCAAGGCCTATCCTTGGCAAAAACATATCTTATCCTATTAGAGATAATTTAAAATACCTAGTTAAATTCTTCTGCATATAATTCTAAAGCATCCTACCTAAGGCAGGCAACAAGTATTGTTTAAACTATGAGCATTGCTGAACTGTTGAAATTTGAAGTATGTATTTGTGTAACAATTACTTTCTAGTTACTAGTGAAGTTTTGTACATATAGTCTAAAATATCTTATCTAATGCTTGTAACATTTATTTTGTATAAACTGTGAAGATTCCTGAACTGTTTAAAATTTGTAGTATTTAACTGTATAACAACTAGTACCTGTATGTTAGTAGTCTAGTAATCTCTTGGAGCTTATCTCCCCGGGACTCTACTAAAAATGGACATAAATCCAGTTAGACTATCCTGGTCAACAAATGTAAAGTAAATAAAATCAAAATAAAAATGTCCTCTGATCTTCTTCCTGTCTGTCCCAAATCTTCTGCACCAGATTGTCTTCTGCTTTCCTACACATGTGCCGAATCCACCATAATTTGTTCTCTGTGATCCTTTATGCAATTGACACTACTTGGCCTTCTGCTCTGATGTCATCATTTCATCTTCTTCTTCTGCCCCAAAATGTGCATCCTACCACAGAGCAGGCACTTAATCTCCATCACCTCTAGCTTCCTCAACTGTTTTGCTTTTACTACCCACTTTTCTGTTCCATACAGTAGTACTGGTCTGACTGCCATTTTGCACACCTTACTTTTCAACTTCTTTGGCAGTCTTCTTTCATAGAAGATAAAATTAGGGTGTACAAAGCAGTGGTGAGGCCACTTTAGATGCACACTCTTTTAATTCATTATAGTTACACTTGATGGCTGTGGTTTCATTTATTATGAAGGTAGCAAAATGTATTACCTTTCTGATATAAGGGTTGAATATCAACTTTATATAATATGCAAAAGGTATGATATGATATGCTTTCTGAACTGATGCACATCTCTATTTACCATTTTTGCCCTCAATGCAATATTGAGTTTTGTAAGAAATTTTAAATTCAGTCAGATAACAGCTTTCTCTATCAAACTTCATTTTGAATACCAAAGCTTTCATATCTGCTTTAACTGGAGTTTCTTATAGAGTCATAGGTTCATAGGTGTGTATTAGGCTAACAAACACAAGGGCCTTTTAAGCCTGGCCATGCATCCCAAATCTTTGATAAGCGTACAGAGGGACCTGGGAGATGAAACATTTACAAGTAGGGGCTTGGGATATGAATCATTTACAGGCTTCCTGTATCCATTAAAAATGTACGTGCCAAACTAGGGATGAATTTAATTTTCCCCATCCAATTGTCCAAGTTACACTTGAATTGGGTTAAGGAGGAACTCTGCTTCACGTGGATGAGGAGCTTTTTTCAGAGAAGCGAGTAGTCTCTGGTATACATGCCTGTCTCTCCAGCAGTTGTCACTTGTATCACATGCAAGGTTTAAGTCTTTAGAACAGGTAATTCTGGTGCTGTTTGTTATGTGGCTATGCAGAAGGTCCACCAGAATGGGGTCTGACAATGCCTTGTATGACAAGCATCAATCCCCCTTAACATCCTGCAGGAGATAGAATACAGGGATAGGAATAGGGCTATAAGGTGGTCTACATAAGACATGTCACTTAACACAATGTATTCTTTTAGTGAGGAACCTCTGTGGATGTTCCAGTTGTTCAATGTGCCTGGGTAGGTACATACGAAAGGGGGCATTGTACTCAATGATAGGTCTGATGAATACTGAATACAGTGGAATAATGACTTCCTTGGACCTAGATGCCATATACGTTGTGCCACATATAATGATTTCCTTAGTACTGTGGACATATGATGGTCAAAGGCTTAGATTACTGTCCATGTGTGTCCCAAAGTCCCTGACTACTGGGTTGACTCTTAGGGGTCTGTTATCAATATGTTAGTTACTATGGGTGAACAACTTCCTGAAGGATACTATTATGTATTTAGTTTTAGTCAATGGCTCTGAGATAAATTATTTGTTTATGTTAACCTTTCCTGGAGAACATTAGTGTTAGTGGTGGATTCGATGACTGCTCCTAATTTGCAATCATCTACAAATTTAGTCATTCAGAGGCCATTGACATTGGTCTTAACTTCAGAGAAATAAATGCCAAAAAGGAGTGGTCTTAGGACTGAACCCTGATGTTGCTGTTCTCCATTCATAAGGCATGAAGCCTGCTTGGAGGTTAGAGTTAAATAGCAATTCCAGATGTCCTGATATGCATCCCATATTTCATGCCATTTAAACGGCATGCTAGGATATTGTCTGGGACCAACTGATGCAATGTTCTTGGCATTACAGAGAGCATTAAAGACCTGTTCCCTAGTGATAATTGAGGGAGTTGTATTTGATGAGGTTTCCTGAGGTGGGGTTGAGGGGGAGAGTGGGATAACATTAGAGGTGAATTTGTCTGCCAGTATGTTTGCTATATCTTTTGGCTCAGCACTGATGTCTCCATTAACAATGAGCTCTGCACACAATTGGGTATTGCTTTTGGGGTTGTGGACATAGTTAAAGAATGCCTTGTGGTTGCCCTTGGCCTGGGTGGCCAAACCTAAATTTGGCTTTAGTAGACTTTATTTGTCCTCTTAGTAGAGTGTTTAATTTGATGAGAGTGTTTTTATCCTGCTGGGTGTTATGCTTCCTAAATTTTGCCATGATTTTCTTCCTTCTATTACACAGCCTATTGATGTGATTCCAAAAGGGTGGCTTGTTTGCCTCCGTGCAGGTATTAACATGCTTGTATACGGTTTCTGTGACTAGGTCAGTGTAGTCATCAGTGTTCTCAGACTTTATTGGGGCTTGAAATTTAACAGGTTATCACTTAATAGCAGAAAGGTATCCCTAGAATAGTTCCTGCACATTCCAGGGCTAGCTGGGGTTTCAGGTTTTATTATACTTCAAAGGAGACAGTTTTGTGGTCTGATGTTTCCAGAGAAGAAATTATACTAGAGGGTGAACAGCACTCTCCCATATTAGTGAGGACCACATTCGGCATATTGACAATCTGGCATAGGGAGTTTGTGTTTACAAAATTCAGGAATTTCTGTGCCTGCATGTTTGGTATCATGTATGATTCCCAGTTAATAGTGGAGTAATTAAATTCAACCATAAATATGGTATTAGGTTGGAAGGTAAACATTTTCACTAAGCTTAAATACATGTTATTGGTTTCTGTGGTCATGGAGGAAGACCTATAACTTGCAAGGAATTGGTATGGGATTTTTGTGTATATTTGAATGTGGAGAAGTTCAAGTGCATTGTTCTATTTGATCAGCCTTGGGGTATATTTATTTTTGAAATCTCCACATTTAGTCCCTGCCTGTGTAGTAGCTGGTCTAAATGTATGGAAGTAATTATAGCCTTGCACTGCCTGTGTGCTCTCCATGGCTTTAGACCATATCTCAGTGACCTCACAATGTCAGCTTCCTCTAGGGTGAGGGCAGCGTGTAAGAAGTGGAGTACCCCCTTAGAAAGACACCAGAATCTAAGCCAATTACTAAAGTCAGTCATCATCTGTTTGTATTGTGGCATCATCCTTGGAACAGATGCTGCTCAGTGCTAAGCTCATACCTGCCTGGGACACATATTCCCCGAGCTCCATGATGTCTTTCTTCATATAGTCTAAGGAGGTATGTCTCAGGTCATTTACACCTGCATGGACTATGACTGAGTCACTCTGGTGCTTGTGGTCCAGTCATATAAGTGCATGCATAATTTGTCATATCCTGGACTTTCTCCTTTCTCAGCCTGATGAGAAGGACATCATTGTGCCTCAATATGGAGTCTACAATGACTAGAATGTTGGACAGTGTGGTGGCTTGCCTTATGGAGTTGAAAGCAGAGGCTCTTGGAAATGATTCTGCATTAGAACATTAATCTATACTCTCATGCCATTTGTTACTTAAACAGACATTTCTAGTAATGAAGTTGTTAATAGACCATCAGAACGGCCATATCTGTGTGAAGTCCATCACCCATTTTCATAATCATAAACTAATAAGTTAATCCCTGGATTTGAGTCTCTGCCATGATGGGTAGACCTTTATGCTCCGTAAGCAGCACTAACAATAGTTTACTGTTATTGTTTATACAGACCTCTCCTAGATTTTAACAAATTTTGGCTTTTATCATTTGAATTCAGTGGCTACACCAGATTCCAAAGTGGCCCATAAGGTGGAGCCTCTATCAGTCTTAGTGATATGTCTAAGTGTTTTTCCCCTGAAGTGTCACTTAAAATGAAAGATTGTTCACTGTTCTCACTATTTACTGACCACAGCTGCATAGCTGGCTTATGTTTGTCAGATCTTCCAAAATTAGTCATCCTGTTGACTTCAGCATGAATAAATTGCATTCCTTGTTCCACTTTTTCTTTGATATGAGGCATCAAGAAAGAATTCAGGAGAAAGCCATATGTACATATCTGGTATAATTTATTATCTGACTGCCTCATGACCAGTTGCATTTTATACTACACATGCTGTATCAGTTTTACAGACTATCAAATTTATCTGTTTAGCAGCTCTCAGTGTACTACAAGGGTATCCAGAGTTTACTTTTTGTGTGGTCTTCTGCTTGTCAACTTAATGTTTTCATTCATTCAAGGACTATTTCAATTACTACTGCCACTTATCGGCATGTGCCTCAACTTATATTGCTAGAAGCTGAATGAGCCTCCTTTGGTCAAGATTCTGCAAATTGAGTACAAACTGTTGAATCTGCTTTAATCTCTCAACAGCTGCTAGGAAAGAAAACAACAAAGCTAAAGGAATGATTTTAACACAATCTCACATGTATAAGAAAGGAAGGGAACATCCCATTTCCCTTTGTCCTTAAATGGACTAACTCTGACACTGCATTTCTTCAGAGTTAAAAAAAGAACAGAAAAGTTTAATTTAGCATTATTATTATTCTTTTGCCATTATCATGGCAAAATTGGCACAAGTTGGAATAATGCATGGAATTATTTTCTTAGAAATTGTTTCAAACATTCATCACCTATTGTACCCCCTTACTAATAGATGCTTAAGGGAATAGAAATGCCCTTGCCTGACAAACAAAAAAAATTAAAGAAAGGGAAACTTTTGGAAAGCATGCAAGTCTAATCCCACCACCCAATTACAACATTATTTCTTAGCTCTTACGAAGTCCAGTATAATTGCCACATATAGTTCCAAAACCCTCCACAAACAAATAAAAAGATATTTTCTTCCACCATAACTTGTGGAAAGAAATAAAACATTTAACAGGTAAAAACACAAACTCTACAAACTACGACAGCTTTAATAATTTGCACAATACTGACCTCTATAAGCAGTTCAAGAACTTCCTACATTCCATTATAAAACCATTTCCAACTCCTTTCCTTCTGATAGTAACCCTGTTACTAACACTAGCATCCAACCTCAGTTATACCCCCTGGCAGAATATTCAACTCCATTTCATTTCACAACAATTAGTGTTAAAAAAACAAGAAGACTTTACTGAATTTAAACCCAGCTGAGTCCAAACACCCTATATCCCTTCATTCTCAGACTGGCTGCTAATAATATTGCCAGGCTCCTCACACACATATTTAATCTCTCTCTCTCTCTCTTTCTTACTGCAGGAAAAGTCCCAAAAGGCATTCAACATTCTGAAATCATCCCACTCCCCAAAGTTCCTAAACCCACAGATCTCAAGGACTTTAGACTCATATCCAGCTTATATCGTATTACTAAAATATTTGAAAAACTATATTATAAACAGCTAATACAAAATTAACAAATATTGCCTATCTGTAACCAACAACATGTGGGGGGTGCAGGAGGGCTTGCCCACCTGCTTAGAGCATTCAGGTAGGTGTTTTGTGTAATTTATTTTTTTATTAGATATTTGAACTTTTGCAAGTTCGATCATATGGTGTCAACCATATGGTAGTCAAACTTTCAAACGTTCGAGTATCTAATATACACCTCAATATGGATTTAGAAACTCATTTAGCACCATTACTGCTCTTACTACAATAATTAACACATAACATAACACCATAAATAACATGGCTAGGGCCCCTGAGACAGCAAACCATAACCTCCTCCAAAAACTACACTAAATAAACTTTGGAAGTAATGCCATCAACTGATTTCAAAGCTACAAAAAAGAAAGAAGATTTCTCATTTTTGTAAACCAAACTTCTCACAGTGCTACTTCTGTACTAGGACATCTACTCCTCTCAATCTTTATTATCAATACTACTACAGAAAACCCAAAACCTTAACTTTTGTTATGTAGGCAGATGACATTTTAATGAGAAAATCCACTTCAACACACCAGGCCCTATGGCACAAACTACAGACAAGTTTCTCAAAGTTAACTTATGGCAATACAGAAATAAACTAATACCAAATGCTTCCAAATCTAATGTGATGCTGTTTTCCACCCTTATGAATTTGAACTCCTGTCCCTATATTATGTTCATGGACAATAACCGAAATGCCATATGGAATGCCACTCAACAAAATACCCAGGCCTAAATCTAGAGCCTACACTCAAGTTCTTTCATAATACTATAACAATACCAAACATATTACCTCTTAATTTTCTCCCAAATGAAACTTTGCTATTGTTTTCCTCATCTCCTATCTCCCATTGCCCATCTAGCTCTTGCTAAAAGCATACCCACACCAAATCTAGAATATGGTTTCCATTGCATCACCTGCACTCATCCTAGAACATTTGTAATCTGCAAATCAGGTATACATTTCATTGTGACCTGTTAAAGCAAGTGAATTAGCTCTTTACAATTGAAACAGCAATCTTACTCCAAGCCACTTTGATTTATAATATCCTCGAAACAGGTTACTGACCACCTCTGAAAAGATTACTTCTGATTATGTTTGTGGCTGATTGATTCCTTAATGACCACTGTTTACAAGTTACAGGAATTCAATATCCACACCACTGAATCCAGATATGTGGATATCTCATCACTACAGGCCTATTAATATGTGATGTGGATATCCCACCACTGCCAACAAATTCATATGTGATGCCCCAGCACTGGCCCAGTAATCAAGGAGCATCAATCATCACCAGTGGCAACAGTGGGGAATGTACACACTAGGAGGATGACAAATACACACACAGTAAAGTTCAATTTCCCTTAAGAACAAACAGAGATCACAGTCAGTCTGGGGCTGGTTTCTCCCTCTTTCTCCAGATCCCCAATAAGACTCCCCACTGGCACAGCTTTAGGGTTGACATCTCAGCTGAGTGGCCAAACCAAGATCTCCTGTACCCTGTTTATCCAACCAGTGCTTCATGTCCCTGCCCAAGTAGCTGGCACATGCACTGTTTGAGATTTGATTTGTATACAAACACAAACACACACACACACACACACACACACACACACACACACACACACACACACACACACACACACACACACACACACACACACACACACACACACACACACACACACACACACACACACACACACATGCACACACACACAGACACACACACTTGGGAAAGGCTGGCACAGGTTTACTAGCTATGCCCCCATTCTGCCCAGGCTATAAGTTAAAACAAGGCAAAAGGAGAAAAAAAAGCACCACCAAAATGCCAACAAAAACAGTCCCAAAAGTAGCACTCTGAGGCAGGACCAACCATGTACTTTACCACAAAGACTTTAATAGCAAAGTAAAGCAAAAAACATGCAATAAACGCTTAACTGGCTTAACTATTTTTTGTTTTATTTTGCTATTAACGTCTTTGTGGTAAAGTTCGTGGTTGGTTCTGCCTCGGGGTGCTACCTTTGGGATTGTTTTTGTAGGCTATAAGGTAGTTTTCACTGCCACCAGCCAACTCTTATCAGTTACTTTAAAGCCCTTAGCAAAGGGTGTCCAATCCTACTGTGTAATGTTACTATTAATCCAAATGGTAGTTTGATCAAGAGCAAGGCAATTTAGGAGTGGCCTGTACAGTGTCACCAAATAGATATGCAAGTATTCTACTATCTCTAAACTATATTTAATAATAAATAATAAAAGAACAAGAAAATACTCAATAAGTAATCAGTTACATCAGAGTTCAAAATCACAGGAAATATTTAAAACAACATTGCAGGACAGTCTCAAATAAATAAAGAAAACCTCTAAGCTATACTTTACTATATTCCTGTCTGAATATAAAAGAGTTCCTATGCCCTAAAAACTTACTTACAGCAAGGCAAGTGCAGAGGTGAGTGGATGTTTCCAGTTGATGTTGTTAGGTCAAAAACAAAATACAAAATGCGCAGTCTCTCTCTGAGAGACTCCATTAAACATATACATCTAAACAGTCACAATAGTGCAGGTATACTCCTGTTCTATTCTAATAGGGCATGCTGTGATTACATTTTAGCTCAGTACTTTACACACACACTTCTGTATAAATCATATCAATATTCACAGATGACATATAATTACTTACAAAATTCCAGATAGCTGGGCTGGCAGCATTTCCCTTTGTCACAGCTTGTCAAGAAGGTTGCAGGATAAGTCAATAGCTCTTATCAAAACAAGGTTTAAGAATGCAGTAGGAGTAAGATCCTTTTCCAGTATGGCTCCTCCTATATAAAATAGCCCTACCAATGAACTGAAAGTCAGTCAGTGTCTAGACTCCTTCAAAGCTGTTTTAAGCAAGCATCTACACAGAGCAGTTGACTGCTCTTGCTTTTCGTGAAACAGGTTAAATAACCATAATTCAGCTAATCCCTTATTCTATAACAAATTCCTTCTTATTGTATTCTAACACTGCTTTTAGTGAGCTGTTAATAAGCTAGTTTAAGTGCTCTTTCATATTCTATAAGGGTTCTTCTGCTTCTAATTATGATTCAAATATTGTTCTTTGTTGTATGCTGTTCATCTGTTAATTAATTATTTATTGTAACCAGGTTGCGGCCAGAAAGAGTCTGTAGACCAGTTCACCTACCTTGTTACAGAGTGTAGCTAAATAAATAAATTATTGCAAAAATTCCTTTCCTTACTGAATACCCCCAATCACAGTATTCTCAAATGCCAAACTAAATATTACACTAGGCAGCATCACTTATGTTCACCCTGTAATGCATGCCATTTACTTTAACAATAGACTCACGTGACAGAGCATTTTTGCAGAGTAGGCAGTACACGATTTGATGAAAAGCCTCATTAATAGAATGCAGATCTACTGCAGCAGATTGACAGATTTGGTCTCTTCTAGAAAAATCTGACAAATAATTAGGTAACTATTGCCACCTTGATTATCACCATAAGTTGATCTTGATCTTGGTCTTGGACTACACTTGATCCTCTCTTTCCCTGGTCTACATCCCTGCAAGGATTCTGGCATTTGGAAGTGGACATTGTTATGTTCCACAGAAATATTGATTTTTTAGCTTCATCTGGTTTGTCATATTTCTTCTGGCATTGACGTTCAGCAAAAATCTTGACCCTGATGTTGGACTGGAGACTTATATTTCCTGGAGATTTGGTGTCTGTTTTGGTACAGATTCTTCTTAAGCCTTAGTTAAGATTAGGGCTTTAAAGCTAAATACACCTTAAATGATTCACTTTTGTGATTTGATATTTATTTCATTCTGACATAGCAGATATTTGCATTAGTCTAACAACGCTGTTCTAATTTTATTTTTATTTGTTAATTTTGACTCTGCCTAATTATACACTAAAGATCTTTTTCTTGCATGCCACCTCTTTTTATAACTCTTCTCAGCTGTGTCCCAAAGTTTTCTTATTATTAATTTCTATATTTTTATGGCCATAGAACTGTTACAGCAGACATTTGTAGTAGCTTCTCAGTGCACCCTGGCCCTAATGTAATTTTTTTTTTTTTGCTTCTCATCTTGGTCTCACATCTGTATGTATGCTGCCGAAAGAAGGGGTGATGGAACTATCCCATAACCAGGCAGATGGCTTCCCTGCAAAGGAGGACAGTAATGGTACATCAATTGTTTACCTTGGTTGCAGAAGCATCTGTCATCCCATCCCTCAGCAACTGCAGCTTATTTCAGGCTGACTAATGCTTTGCTTTGTTTATGTCTAACTTCTGTCACTAGTGCACTGACATCATTGTTTTGTAGGGTGGTTGGGCAATGGAGAATAGCTTGAGTGTGCGTCTTGTCCTGAGCCCACGTCCTCCTGTCACAGCCCAGTGTTTACTCTCTGCAACTGTTCCCATTCTGAAATAAAGAGATGCCTAACATACCTCCTGCTCTGCAGGAAGGGCATGTTCATCCTCTCTGCTTGTGCGATCAAGTGCCGCAGCCACTAATCAAACTTGAGGTATCTGAGCCTTACTTGAAGCATTTTCCCACTGTGCCACAGGAGCAGGTGGTCTTAGTGTATTGGTTGCTTTGTGTTGCCTGGAGGCAAATCACTATGTGGAACATTATTAGTCTGTTTTTCATGCTGTACCTAGGGCTCCTATTGGCCTCCATACACAAGGCTTGGGCATATAGTCCCTCTTGGTCACATATAGAGCTATGTACCCCCAAATCAGGTCCATCCACATTAAATCTATGGTTATATATAACTAGCTGTGCAATGCTGATGTAGCATTTATAGCCAAAGCCTGACTACAAAAATTATCCAAAGAAAGAAGCAGATTTGCCCCACTCCCCCCATCTCAGTTATTAAGAGCATAGATGTGTCAGTACTGAAGGATTCCCTTTGCTTTAAAACAGAACAGCAAGTGGTCCAGGTCTGCAAGACTACTATCTACTCCTTCATATACATTTGGATGTACAGAAACAAACTGTAGGCTTCTACTCATCTACTATCTCTATCACTTGGAATTCAAACTCATCCCATAATGAGGCAAAGTCTGCATGCAGACAACCTCATCAGCATTTACATTTGGTTGTATGGCACACACAGGTTACCAGACCACATATTGTACATTCTGAAACTCTGAAAAGCCAAAAGTTCTCTTACACATATACACATGCGTTATACTGTACACCTAGTTACACAAGGATATTGCTAGAAGGTTTCACTTACTTTCTCTTTGATTTGATATTCAGTCACGCAAACTGTTTATTCTAGATAAATTTAATACTTAGGTCATATAGTTAGGTCACAACTCTCAGAGTATGTGTTCCGGGCAGGTATGACCCTAGCTCTAAGCAGCATCCTATCTTCACCAAGAATGATACCACAATACCAACAAAAAATGATTGACTTCAACAATTGGTTTAGTTTCTGGTGTCATTCCTGTCACCACTGGGTTTCCGGAAACTGGTCAAGGCTCTCACCTCCCCATTGTGCCTTTTTTAGGCAATGTCCCAAAGACAAACCTTCCAACTTAAAAGATCTGTCAAAAAGCAAATTGAAGGTCATGTTGCTTAATGCTAAGAGACTTAAACTGAAAATAGACTCACTGGATGCCATCCTTGCACTGGAGGATGCTGATGTCTGTGCAGTCACAGAAACTTGTTTCAGGGTTGCAGAGAGCACCTCTGCCTTACCAGGCTATACCTCATTCCACACATTCCAACCACAAAATGAGGTCAGGAAGACTAAGGGTCTTGGTGTCTCTATCTTCATTAAGGACAGGCACCCCTCCAGACTGGTTTGCCAGCATGACACACTGGAACTACTTCAGGTATAACTGACAGTTGGCAAGGCACCCATCCAAGTTATAGCTAGCTATAGACCCTCTGCCATGACTCAGGACCCCCACTCTTCTTACCTGGATCTACTTGACTCCATCAAGGTACCCCCTAACACCCTGATCATTGGTGACTTCAATTACCCCACCATAGACTGGGTGAACTATTCTTGCACTAATGCACTCTCTCAATGATTCCTTGACTTCATCAGTTCTAATGCACAATACCAGCTCATCTCATCCCTCACAAGGGGAGATAACATTATGGACTTGGTTCTTACCAACATGGGTGACCGCTGCACCACTCCCATAGTATGTTCTTCCATGGTGAGATCAGATCATCGGACTGTCTCATTCAAAGTTCCTCTCCCACCCCCCCAGTCATAATCAAGCTAAAAATCTTCTCAAAAGCTGGCTACAACCTCCTAAGGGAGGGTATCTGTGGCTTCACACCACCACCCCATCAGAGGATGCAGACAACTATGCTGAACAGTATGCCAATGCAGTATATAAGCATCTGTACAACTGCATGGATTCAGCCATACCCAACAGAACTAAAACCTGTGCCTCAAGGAAACACAAACCTGTCTGGTGGACATCCTCTATCAACAGGCTTAACAACAAAAGGAAGAAAGTGTTGTCCAAGGGTAAAAGCGAACAAATTCCAAATCAGAAAATCTCCCTTCTTAGCCTCAACAAGCAAATTAGATCACTAGTGAAAACCTCCAAAGCCAATTATGAATCGAAACTAGCCTCCATAACAAAGGGAAACCATAAAATCTTCTTCAGTTATGTCAGAAACCTCTGTGGCAAAGCCCAGGTTTGTTCCGAATTAGTACTTAACAGTATCATTTACAGTGATCCTGTTGACTTAGCCAACCTGCTAGCAGATAGGTTCGGTGCAAACTTCACCTCCCTGTCCCCCCCAAATGCCCTTTCAACATCCCTGATACTTGTCCCTCACCTCACATCTCCACAGAGCAAGTGTTACAGGCCCTATCCAATGCAAAGAACATAGCTTCCATGGGACATGATAGTATCCCAGGATGTGTTCTGCACATCTCCAGTAAGAAGTGGCTTCACCATTGAGCACCCTATTCAACCACAGCCTAAGTACTGGCTTCATTCCAGCAGAGTGGAGAACTGCCATTGTCATCCTCTTGCACAAAGATGGTGCCACTACCCACCCTGGAAACTATTGCCCCATTAGCTTGACAAGTCTGATCTGTTAAGTCATGGAGCATATTATTATGGATCTCATAAACAAGGACATAGGCAATCTCCAAGCACTTGACCTCACCCAGTTCGGATTTGTCAAAGGCAGATCTTGCCTGTTGAATCTGGTTGACTTCTTTGAGACTGTCACCAAGGCACTGGATAAGGGAAAGTCAGTACATACAGCTTACCTTGACTTGGCCAAGGCCTTTGACACCAATCCCCCACTCAGGCATCAAAGAAAAGCTAATACAACTTGGCATAAATCCCTTTCTCATCAGGTGGGTGGCCAAATGGCTCACAGACAGAACCCTCAAAGTCAAAATAGGCACCTCCACATCCGATAGCAGACCTGTCACTAGTGGAGTTCCCCAGGGATCTGTCCTGGGACCCCTACTGTTTAGCATCTATTTCTCAGAGGTCCAGGCAAAGACAAAGAGCCTCTGGCTGACCAAGTTTGTGGATAACTGTAAGGTGGGTGCTGTTATTGACTCCCCAAATGATGTTAGCTTACTGCAAGAGGGTCTCACAGCAACTAATGACTGGTGCCAAATTCATGGCCTGAAGCTAAATGCAAAAAAATGTATCATCATACCATTCAGCGAAAACATGACCCCTTTTAATTACCACATCAACAGCAACCTCCTAAGCACATAACCTGTGGTAAGAGACCTGGGCAGTTAGGTTGATAACAACCTCACATTCAACCATCATGTAGCAGTAGTTGTCAGAAAAGCCTTTTACTTGGTTCATCTCATAACTAAAGGGATTGCATCCAGAAAAAAGAAGGTTATTACCTCTCTATACCCCTCCATCTTTAGACCAGTAATTGAGTATAATGCCCCATTTGGGATGTACTTCTCCAAATATCTTCACTAACTTGAAATGCCACTGAAATACCTCACAAAGAGAATCCATGGCCTCCAACACCTGTCCTATGCAGACAGGCTGAAATCATTATCATTCTACTCAGTACCATACAGATTGCTCAGTTGATCTGTGTCTCGCCTACAAGGCAATCTTGGACCCTGCCCTACTAGAGATGCTCCATATCTGTAAGTCTAACTCCTCATGCACTACTCGCTCAAAATGCCTGAATCTAATATGCGACATCAACAAAACCTGCTGGAAAGATAGGTTTGTCTCTTAGAGGCTGCCCCATCTCTGGAATAGACTTCCCATACACGTCAAACAGAGCACCTCGCTACCCTCTTCAAGCACAACCTTGATGAGTGGATGGGAAACCACAAATTTGTCCCAGGGGTTCCACCTGTGTTCCTCATTGACAGGGACAATTGCTGATTGAGGTTTCTTTTTGGGGCTAAACTCTTGGCTAGGCTTGGAAGGGCTCCAGAGCCATTAGTCTAGTAATCTCCTATGATCCTATGAAGATGAATCACTGGTTCCTCTACTTAAAGAATCTCTGTGCATTATGTAGGGTTTGGGCTGAGTTTTAACTTGAGTAGGGTTAAGGGGCAACTGCTCTGGATGTAAGCTGCTAGGAGCCATGATTGTCAGCTGCCAACAGAGCATGAGTTGAGTATGCCAACAGAGCATGTGTTGAGTACCAGCATTAATTTTAGAAGCCATGGTTGATATTTTGGCTTCCTAAATTAATGCACTTATTAGCTATAACAAACAGCTTATGCAAGTGCTTTGCTACAGTACCTTGATTATTATTAAGGTCATGCATGAACTCTTTTTGATATACTTTATTCATAACTGTGGCAAGGAGCTTCTTACAGTTCAGCATTCACTGAATTTTATTTAGTTTTGCCCATCAACTTCAGGACATAAACTGCTCAACTTTGAGTTAAGGTTGAAAATGCGCTAGTCTGGGGACTGGCCAGTTCACCAGTTGACCTAGCTATGGTTCTGAATTTGGGTTTTTGTTCAGATAGCTGCCTCTCTGACTAACTAACTAACTGATTGGGCCACACTGTTGGGTTGATACTCAGATGGGATAATGGGATGTGACAGACTCTGATTTTGTGGTGGAACCATTTTAATGGTCTGGCCCCTACAACTGATTGGTCTGCTTTGGCCCAGTCTTTGATGCCATAAATCCCTCAGATCTTGAGCTTATGGAATAAATAAATTTAAAAAAAAACTTCAGTCACTCACTTATATTAAAGATAAAAACATTACCATCTAGTTACAATCATTCTTGCTTTTATTTTTAATACTTTTTCCTTTCCTCCTGGAATAAAATCCTTAACAAATCAATAAAACAAAATCTAAGACAGTGGTACACATTAATTGTGACACTTGCCCTTATTACCTGGCAGCACCATCCACTGATTCCAGAGCATGTTCAACTTCCTAATTCTTGCACGTGTTTACATTACATTACTACCTGGTTTTCAGGATGCTTATATAACTAGGCTTCCGTGAATGTGTCCTACACTTTCACTATGCTGTTAGCAAGAACCTTGGTATCCAGTAATCTTGTATGGATAATGATAAGGGGATGGCTATCTTGTACAACATGGGTACCTCTTGGAGTTTGAAAGAATTCTCCCAAATCTTCTGGAGAGTTTCCCCTGTTCTTAGATTGCAAATCACCATCCCTCATAGGAACAGAGTATTTGTCCCTAGTCACCTCTAAGCTCTCTCTTATAACTCCACACCATGGAGGCACCTATAAAATAATTGTGAGATCCATAATAGGATTAAAAAAAATAATGACAGGCCCTGCAAGACACACATTTTTCAATGAGCTGTGAATTCTTAAAGGCATCTAGAATTATGTCCTTTTATTTTCAATTATCAGTTGGTATCAGCCCTGCTTTGGTTGTTCTTCCATACCACTCACATACACACACTCACACCTACAGCCAATTGAGTGTGCCCAATCCACCCCCTGCATGTCTTTGAAATGTGGGAGGAAACCGGAGCACCCAGAGAAAACCCAAGGAAGCACAGGGAGGACATGTAGACTGTACACGTGGAATACATTACTAACAATAATAAGATAGTAGGAATATTACACAGGTTAAAACGGCAATGAACAATTTGATGGATTTTGTAGTTTATCCAACAAACCCACAATCTGTTTTGATTGGCATCTTAGCCTAAATACACCTTTCATAACTATGAAACTAATTTCTCACAGCTGCTCCTCACAGTTGCCTTTACTCTCCAACCAAAGACATCTCACACCCCCTATTGCTTTTACTTTTTAAGATGTATTTCGGACAGCTCATTCCCCTGTATCATCACCATTTTGAGAAGCCATGCTTCCTTTAATTGAGTTACAGTAGCACAGTAATTAAATGTTTGAGATCTCTGTCTTACTACACAAGAGCCTGTTACTGAATGTTACAGTTGCATGGTTGTTAAATGTTTGAGATCTCTATCTCACCACACAGGAGCCTCTGGTTGAATGTTGACTTCCAGAAGCTGTCTGCATGGAGGCTGTATTTTCTCCACATGTTTGCACACAACATTCCGGTTTCTTCTATGTCCCTAAAATGCAATGGTTGATTAACTCCTATAAACTGCCCATATATATTGAAGTTAAATGAAAAGGAGTCTGAGATAATACTGTTAAGTTACCAGTAATAAATGAATATATAAGTAAATAGATTAAAAATTAAAGGCTGGATATAGTTAACTCTGCTGTTCTTCACCCCCCTCATGCCCTGTCAGATCTAAAGCTATTATTCCCGGCTTTAAATAATGAACAAAGTTGAATTTTTTTATCAGACAAATATATAAAAGGTGTATAGAGTCAATAGTTATTAATTACTGGAATGTGCACAAGTGTACAATATATGTATTTCATATTATGTACATAATATATAGATATTTGCAAACATGTACAGGCTTTTTATTTTATTGAATTTGTGATATTTTTATGTGTGATATTCTATATTAACAAAAATGTATTTGGAAAAACAATTTTCTGACAGCAGATGGAGATCAGTAGCTATCTTGTAGATCCTTTTAATGAAGCTAACATTTTACCTAATCTTATACCTCCCTTTGCTTTTACTTTGTCCTTTAGCTGTCCTATGCCTTTTGTCTTTTGAATTTCTTCATGGAGTCTGTCTGTACCCTTCATTGTGGCAGCCAATTCCGTGTGGAGAAAATGACTTTTGAGTTCTCCACAGCTGCTCAGCAGCAGTTACAAATATAGTGCAGATATGTGATTTCTACTCACAACTCTTCAGAAGTTTTCCAAATGTTTGCTACTCATAACTAAGAGTAACAAGTTGTGAATAGCCAATGCTAGAAATGGCAAACACTTCCATACAAAGAGAGTAGTAAATACTGAGTATCACAATGAAGCCAGAAAGGTGAGCAATCAGCACCTCAAAGGATATCTACATATGCAGGGAATATGATTTGGTTTCATTAAAAAAACAAAAAAAACTTACAAAAACCACAGACTTCAAACAATCAAGAGAGATGGGAGAGAGACAAATACAAGGATAATCAGACATGTTGTATAAAACTAGTCAAATATACCTTATTATTCTTATATTTTCTCTTTCCCATTTCTCCTGTTCATTTGAAATCTCCGGATTTCATTTATTTAATTAAAAAACAAAACAATAAAAAAAAAAAGCAACTGAGATCTTCCTTTCTCTGTTGCTTCCTTTACACAGTGCTAATATACTGAGTAAGCATGGGAATGAAAGTCCTGTATGCATGCACAGTGCATCAGGAAAGCACCAGGATATCAGGGTAAAAAGGGGGAAGAGCAGCACGGCGCCCTTATACAAGGACATTATTTAAGAAAAGTAACTAACGCTTTTCTTAAATAATGTCATATAATAGCAGTAACCCAGGGCTGGGTGTAGGTAATGCTGGATTTTCCCACTGTTGGCTTTGTTTAGTCAATCGGGTTTTGGCCTAGTGACCAAACCACTGCAACCGTGGGTAAATCCAGCATTACCCACACCCAGCTGTAGGTTGTTGGTATAGTAATATGAAAGTATTATTTAATTATACTCAAAACGCACACATAATTTTCTGGACAGTATAAAGAAATGCACAGAAATTAAACTGCATTGTTTTCAAACACTTTTCCTCAACAGTTTTGACAAAGTGAAGGAAAAAAAAAAACAGTAACCACAAAACAGTACAACACTTTTTTTTTGGATACTCATATATAGCAATTATTGTAGAAGACTTTCTTCTCATATTTAATTAATAATACAACCAGGATTGCACGTTATTGGAAAAATAAGCATCTGTGCTACAACGCTGCTGTTCTTTAATGTTAAATAACTTTAAAATCAAGATGTTTAGCAAACATAATTCTCAGCAGCAATTTCAAAATGTGGAAAACAGCCAGTTACATACAGTAACATGGATATGTATTAATGCAATATTGTTTTGATATCAGTTTTAGCCATAATATTTTTACAAAGGCCCATTTCCTAAAGTAATTTTCACTGGAATTCCAGATTTGTACAGCCTTGCAACCTTGATCTCTGAGCCATTATTTCAGTAAGTGTCTCAGTACAGCTCTCAACCTCCCATCTCTAAAATGAGGAGCACTGGCCCTCATAATGTGGAACAAATGAGCAAAATATGGAATACATAGTAACAGCTTACTAACAACTTCAACTAGGAAGGTCATATGCTAGTTAAAAACATTTTATTTTTTCTTACAAGAAAGATATTTTAATGAATTAATATGATTAATTTCTGTTTACCATGGATGTCAGTTAAAACATTCTTTAACATTGGATGTGTCATAGACCCTTTCAATGTGGAATTTTGAGGAACATGAACTTCCTAAAACCCCAAATGAGATACATTCCTGTTAATGAGGTACACTTGAGAGGTATGTGCCTCAGAGAAAACCACCACAAGAATTGGTTCCCCCATTTTAGAGTCTGTGCCACCTGGATTAAAGTCTTCTTCCCATAGTATATGTAACAGTCCATTATTCTTTTTGTTTATGCCCTTGGCCATCAGCTTTTTGAGGGGTGCTTACTTCTTTCAGAATTCAGTGTCTTGAAATGGGCATTAGGCCTTCCAGGATATTGGGTACTTTGAATTCACAGTGGGTGTTGCCTCTGTGTAATAACTCCCACATCAGTTGTGTACATCAGAAGCACCATCCTTGAGATGTACGAACCTGACTGTCCCTGGTCAATTTTATATTCAAGTTAGCACATGTTGTTCAGTACTAAGTCATCTGAGTAACTGTAGATTACAGACTGTTTAGTCTGCACCTGTCTAAAAACATTAATCTTCAGTTAACTCCATGGAACAACTTCAGATTATATTTATTGGCAGCAGTGCTGGTGTTGTGCAAACTGTGTTTTGACATGTAAAAAATAAATTGTCCAAGTTGTAAGGGTGGGCAAGCCAGCACTGGCTTAAGCCAAGCTTGAGCTTGAGTACAAGATCAGCTTGGGCTCTTGTTCCTGCTGATTAATGAGCCAGGAATGAGCCGAGCCACTTGTGTAAGTTGTGTGTTGATGTAGACCAAACATGCAAGCTATAGTACTCCCTATTAGGTTTAGTTATGTCAGGAAGCTCTGTAGTTGGCTAAGAATTCTGAGTAAGAGGTTCTAGAGATGCACTGCAAAGAAAATATAAATAGCCAGGAAGCATTCCTGTTAAGAAAAAGAAAAAAAGAAGAGTGAAAGAGATGGTGATCTGCTTGTTTGCAGTTACAGATTACATGCTCTCTTGCAATCAGTACTCTTTAGTTATAAAACAATGCAGAGATTTGTGGTTTGCTTTTGTACTGGTTCTGCATAAAGATAATGAGCAATGGGACCACCCACCTTTAATCACTGGGAGAAAAGAGCCCATCTGAGTTGGGGACGATGGCCTGGGTCACCCTTCTTTGAGTGAGGCATGGCCTTCTGATGTTTAAAGAATCCCTGAGGAAGCTATTTGAAATGTTCCATATTTTGGGCTCTCTGTTGTCTGAGACATTGTGAAGACTGAAGCTTGTGAGCTATATGCAAAACTGAAGTGCTCATTTTAAAATCATTTCTTACACTGATTGCAGGCTGGGCTGGAAAGAGTGAATAAGCAAAAACTAAGAATAGAATATTATAGCCATTTATTTCTGTGATGTAGAGGAGGCTGTAATGTGTGTGTGGAAAAACAGATTCTGAAATGATTATTGTTTTAACTTGCTGTGGGTGAGCGATGTCCATATGCAAATTAAAACAATTGATTTTACCTTTATGTTTTATCTTTTCTTCAAAAAATGTGTGTTTATTTTTGGCAAATTGTTGACGATTGACTCGCTAAACTGATGACAAATACTTAAGGTTTAGACTCCATATCCTTAATGTTACTGCAAAAAACTGTTATTCTGTACTATTAGGATTTAATCTATGATTTTTGCCCTTTCATCCCCCCGTTATTTGTTGACTTTGTGTCTGTTTGTTGAGCTAAGAGGTTGGCACTGGCCATGTTCACCTTCACAAGTTGAGTGATACAGAGTATCAGTGGTACAAATAAGGTGACTACCTTTTGAGATGAAGCAGGCTGTGTGTCAAAACTGAGGGGAATTTATACTCACACTGTTGAAGATGTGAAGGCTGCCAGCTTAGGTAGATATGATTTTGTAGATAATTCTGTCATTTGTAAATATTAACGTAAGCCAAATGCTTGTTTTCTTAAATGTAAGAAAATTAAGGTAAATGTTGAACTTCAAAAATGTAACCACATTGCACCCTGCTGGAGGAAAGCTGATAAGTCAAGCATTGTATAATTGTCTGATCCCAGAACTCTGGGGCTGTGAAGTCTGAATGAAGGATTTCTTCCTATTGTTTTGAGACCAGAGTTAATGGCTAGAATTTACATGTATGTCTTTTATTGCTCTGGCTTCCTGACCAGCTGTAAGATCAGAAGGGCTGTAAACTCTTGAGTTTCTGTTAGTCTGGGAAACAGAGAATAATGATATAATCTGAAATGAGTCAGTGGTACTGTATTATCAATTTAAGGACAGAGAGAGAGAATCAGGGCGTTTTTGCATTTGTCTTCAGAACTGAACACTCACCAGCACTTGCTTTGCTCTGTATGTAAGTAGGATCTTAAACTTTAGTGTCTCTCTTAGTTAAAGATGGAAAATAGTAAGTTTAGTATAGCTGTTTTCTATATTTAAGTCAGAACTATTCTACAGTATTAATTTAAGCATTTTCCTGTGATGTCTGAACTCTTGACTAGCACTGTGTAATAAGAAGTATTGTTTTGTGTTCTTATTTATTATTAAATATTTTTGAACTTTTCAACTGTGGCTGTTTTATGTAGAGATAATTTAATCTCTAGAGTACATTGCATGTGTGTAGTGATACTGTCCAAGCCACTCCAAATAAGCCTTGCTGTTCATCACACTTACCATTTGGATAATAATATTGCACAGTAATAATTGGACACCCTTTGATAAGGGCCTTATTAGTAGCTGATATTAGAGGTTGGTGGTAAGTGATACTACCGTATAATCTGGGCAGAAGGAGCATAGTTGGAGAACCCGTGCCAGCCTTCCCCAAGAGTGTCTGGGTGTTGGTATATAACTCATATCTCATAGTGTGTGTGTGTGTGTGTGTGTGTGTGTGTGTGTGTGTGTGTGTGTGTGTGTGTGTGTGTGTGTGTCAGCTACTTGGGCAGGGACATGAAGCACTGGTTTGACAGAGAGGGTGCTGGAGGTTTTAGCTTGCCCACTGGACCCTATAGCTGTGCCAGTGGGCAATTTTATTGGGTGACTGGAGATAAAGGGAGAAACCAGCCCCAGACTGACTGTGATCTCTGTGTGCTCTTAAGGGAAAGTGTACTTAACTGTGTGTGTATTTGTTATCCTTCCCATTGTGGACTCCCCTCACTGGTGTTAGTAGTGAGGATTGTAGGCTCCTTCATTGCTGGGAGCATGGGTGTCACATATTAATTGTTTGGCAGTGGTGGGATATCCACACCACACATTAATTGGTTGGCACATACTAATTGGCTTGTAGTGGTGTGGATAGTCAATTCCTGTAGCTTGTGTACAGTGATCACTGAAGGTGTTTTTGTACTCTAAATCAGCCATTCAGTGACTATTCAGAGTTCAGATCACAACGGTTTTATTTATTTTGTGAGCTTAGTTAGTCAGGGAGAACAGGCAAGCATGTCAGCAGAGGAGTATGGAAAGCTGACAAGGAGACAGTTGGCTATGTGCCAGGCTAAAAGACTGGTGCAGGGAAACCTGACCAAGGCAGACATGATTGCAGCTTTGGTCACAGCTGCAACAGAAAACAGCAACCATGAGGGCAATCAGGCTGACCGTGGAGATGTACAACACTCATAGTTTCATAGTTTCATAGTATAGTACTAGGCTATCTGCCCTGGGGCATTTGTAAGCCTAGCCATAGTGATGTGGCTTTTGTCACCCCATGAAATGGTACAAAAATGTACAGAATAAATTTAGAATACTGTGCCTCTGTCTAGTAGTGACACAATGAAGGTCCCCTTATATAATAGAATTAGTTTACTGTCCCCTGTCTAGCAGTGACACAGATGTGACCCCTGGGGTAAACTTACGATCTCCCATCCACTCATCAAGATTTCTCTTGAAGAGAGTCAGTGAGGGGCTCTGCCTAATACAAACTGGGATCTTGTTCCAAAGCATGGGAAGCCTCTGGGTTATGAATCTATCCCTCCAGCATGTCCTATTCATACTTGTGCCGAGGTTTAAGTCTTTAGCTCTCGTGGTCCTGATGGATTCGGATTTTTTGAGGTGGAGCATGTCCATCAGATCCTGATTGGACATAGCCTTGTACGTCAGGCAGAGATCACCTCTGAGCAGGTGGTATGCTACTGAATAGAGCTGAAGTTTCTTTAGTCTGGCAGAATAAGACATATGTTGGAGACCCTTGATCCTCTTGGTGAGGTACTTTTGTGGTCTCTCCAGCTGTTGCAAATGCCGGGTGAGGTACATACCAAATGGGGCATTGTACTCAATCATGGGTCTGATGAGGGAGGAATATAGGGGTACAATGACATCACTGGATCTGGATGTGAATCCCTTCATGATGAGGTGTGCAAGGTAGAATGTTTTTCTAACCACTTTGGCAACGTGGGTGTCAAATGAGAGGTCGCTGTCGACTTGGGTCACTAGGTCTTTGATTACTTTTTCCATACTCGGTGGGTTGCTGTCTATGTGATAATTTGTGGGTACTTTGTTTTTCCCAAAGGGGATGACTATACATTTTTTGGCATTTAGTTTAAGGCCGTGACTCCGGCACCAGTTGTCCGTTTCTGTGAGGCTTTTTTGTAGGATATGTGTGTCTGCTGGTGTATTGACTATGGCACCTAGTTTGCAGTCGTCTCCAAACTTTGTCAGCCACAGCCCTCCCATGTTTGCTTTAACATCTGAGAAATAAATGAACAAGAGGGGTCCCAGGACAGATCCCTGTGGGACACCACTTGTGACTGGCTTTGAGTCTGACATTGCTCCAGCAATTTTAACTTTATGGGTTCTGTCCTTAGCCAGTTTGCAACTCATCTATTGACATAAGGGTTTACTTTTAAGCTGTTGAGCTTATCTATGATGCCTGAGTGGGGTATTGTGTCAAAGGCCTTAGCCAAGTCAAGGTATGCTGTATGGACTGCTTTGCCCTCATCAATGGCTCTAGTGACTGTTTTGAAAAAGTCAACCAGGTTAAAAGGCAGGATCTGCCCTTTACAAAGCCGAACTGGGTGGGGTCAAGTGTCTGTAGGTCACCTATGTCTCTGTTTATGAGTTCCATAATGATTCTTTCCATAGCTTTGCAGACCAGGCTGGTTAAGCTTATGGGGCGGTAGTTTCCAGGGTCTGTAGAGGCACCCCCCTTGTGGAGTGGGACCACTGTTGCTGTACGCCAGTGTTCAGGTACATATCCCAAAGTAAGGCTAAGGTTAAATAGCATTTTTATGTGTGGGTTTAGCTCCTCTTGGAGTTCACGTAACACGCAACCCGGGATACCGCCAGGTCCCATTGATGCTGTGTTTTTTGCTTTGTTTAGGGCGGTTTTCACTTGGACATCTGAGATGACAGGGTGATTACATTCAGCTGGGATAAGTATTTCTTCTTTTGGGGGTGAAGGAGGGGAGAAATTTGCACTGAACCTGTCAGCCAGAATTTTGGCAATATCTGTGGGTTCAGTGTATTTTTTGTTGTTGTGAACCAACTCTGAGCATATCTGAGGGTTTCCGCCCAGGTTTCTAACATAGCTGAAGAAGGCTTTGTGGTTATCTTTAGTGTCCTTAGCGATTTTTCTCTCAAAGTTGGCCTTGGATGTTTTATGAGAGAATGTAGTTTTTTGCTAATGTTGATCAGAGATGTCTTCCCTTCATGGGATTTTGCTCTGATGTGCAGTAGCTTCCTTCTTTGGTTATACAATTTGTTTATGGCTGAGGTCCACCAGACAGGATGCTTACCTTTGGTGGAGAGGGACTTGGATTTGTTTGGGATTGCATGATCCATGCATTCTTGGAGATGTCCATAGAAAGCATTTGTGAAGGATTCGGCATTGTGGGATGTGGTATCCACTGGCACAGTGGGCTTAAAGGATACCATCTCAGTCTTAAGAAGAGTGAAGTCTGCTTTTGAGAAGTTTTTCACTGTGGTCTTTTGTGCTGGGGGTGGAGGTGGGGTATGTATATCCAGGGTGATTAGTTTGTGGTCAGATCTCACTAGTGAGGGGTATACTTCCAGTGTGGAGCATGTTGTCCCCTTGTTTGTGATGATCAGGTCTAGTATATTATCTCCCCTAGTGGGAGAGGTGACTAGTTGTTCCAGTGCATTTGAATTTATGAATTCCAGGAACCTTTGGGCTAGGGTATTAGGGCTAGAATAATGTACCCAATCTATTTTTGGGTAGTTGAAGTCTCCCAGTATGATGGTATTTTGTGATACATTCCTATCCTCCAATGTCTTCAGGAAGGCTGAGTGGGGTTCTTGAAATTTGGAGGGTGGTCTGTAACATGCTACCAGTTGTATAGCAGTTTTGCCTATGGTTAGTTGCACCTGTATGGTCTCTGATGCTTCATGTGTTGCTACTAACCTGGAGGTGTGGGTGTCCTTGATGAATATGGACACTCCCCCTCCCTCTGTGGTTCGGCCCGAGTTTTGGGGCCAAAAAGCATGATACGAGGTATAGCCTGGTAGCACTGGGGTGCTCTCAGGAGCCTTGAACCAGGTTTCAGTTACTGCACAGACGTCGATGTTCTCCATGCTGAGGAGTGCATCAAGTGCCTGCATCTTGAGATTTAGACTTCTGGCATTGAGCAGCATTACCCTTAGTTTTTTTCCATTTTTGTTTTCTAACGAGGTGGGTTTGTCTTTTGAGCCTTGCCTAAAAAAGGCACTATGGGGGTGGCAAGAGCCTTAGCCAATATCCGGAAGCCCAGTGGTGACAGGTGTAAGCCATCCCTTGCGAAGCAGCGTGGCTTGTCCAACATGTCATCCCAGGCAGACAGACATTGTATCCCCTTAGAATGACACCAGTACTTGAGCCAATTGTTAAAGCTGATCATCTTGTCTTTGTCTTGTGGTATCATTCTTGGTGAGGGCAAGATGCTGCTCAGGGTCAGGGTCATACCAGCCTGGGCTACATAATCGGAGAGCTCCTCTGTGTCTCTTTTCATGTAGTCCAGGGAGGTACGTCTCAGGTCATTCACACCAGCATGGACAATGATGGAGTCATATTGGTACTTGCTTTGGAGTGACTTGAGTGCATGTGTTATGTGGCAGATCCTAGCTCCCGATAGACAGCTCACAGTCACCTTCTCCTTGTTCAGCCTGGTCAGCGGGACATCAGTGTGTCTGACTATAGAGTCACCTATTACTAGTGTATCAGGCAAGGTGTTTGGCCTTAAGGGCTGTGATTGGTTGACACACTGATTTATTGAAGTATGTGTTGCATGTGTTTTGTTTTGAGGTGGTGGATTTTTGGATGTCTGCTTTGGGAGCCTCTGTTGTTTTGGTAAGTTTTTTATTAGAGCCTCCGAGTATGTCTTTGTGTTTTTATGTGTTTTGTTTGCAGTTGTGGTAGGTCTATGTGGGACTGGGATTGTTGTGTGTGTGGTTGTCATCTCCTCCTGTCTAGTCATGCCAGCCCTGAGTTGAGAGAGTTCAGCCTCCAGTTTGGCTATATAGTTGCATCTCTCACATGTATTTGTGTTTGTTGGGAGGAGGAGAGGGTTGTCTGTGTACATGAGACAATTGTAGCATTGTCTCAAGATACCCAGATTGACCAGATGAACTGGAGACGGCGCCAGTAATCTACCACTCGATATGCTAGAACAGTATAAGGGAGTGCTGTACCTTTAAGGGAAATGGATATTCACAGGGGTGGTAAGTAGATGTAGTGCTTTACTTAGTAAAAGAGTGCTTACTTAGTAGAGAAGTATTGAGAACAAGTGCTAGGCTATAATATAGTGAGTAGTCTGGTTATACTAAGAGTAGAGCTTCCTTAAGGGAAAATTTGAAGAGCAGACTTGGTGGAGCCAGAAACCAGCGCTGCGCTATGCGCACAACCGTGCAAAGCCATGCAAATGCGGATTTTAAACAGTGAACTACAAAAGAGCTAGAAATGGTCCAAAACAACCAATTACTACATCTTCTTGTGCTGAGGTCACTTCCTACAGGGACAGGTAGGCTGCTCAAGGCTCCCCACTCCCACTGGTGAGCAAAGAAACTTCCCTCTATCCAAGTAAGGTAATGGACAACACAGGAACTACACCACAGCCCAGAATACAGCAATGCCTGTAAACTGGTCTAAACTAGTCGAGGAGAGGTGGGAAAACAAGGATTATTTTTTTGTTTTTTTGTTTTTTTGGTAGAAACACACAGAAAATGCAGAAACAGTGATAAATTAGTTACACATGCTAGCACACTTTAGTGGGCAGCCACCACAGTTAAATTAAACAAACAAACAAACTTTCGATCAAATTTGACTAAAATGTAACTTTAAGTGCAGATTTTAAAATAATGCAGGAAACAGTTAAAAAACAGTTCAAGCTAGTTCAGGGAATGGACACCTCAACCTTTGTGCAGAGGACTTAAAAATCCATCTGGACCTAAAGATACTTGAGTTGGAGGCTAGGCATTTGGAAATGGAAGCTGAGAAGGAGAGGCAAAGCAGCATGAAAAGGAGATGCTGACTCTTTGCCAGAGTCATGGAGGTAATGGAGAAGGTAGTAACCGGACCCCAGAAGCAGAAAAGGTCAGTAGATTTCTTCCGCAGTTTACAGAGGGGGATAATTTTGATAGTTTTATTCATATGTTTGAGAGGGTATTTAAACAGTATGATGTTGACCAAAGTCTCTGGGTACGGTTCCTGACTCCCTTACTCCATGGTAAAGCTTTAACTATTTTGTCCAAAATGTCTGATGTTGACTGTTTTGATTATACTGCTAAGAATTGCTTGTTAAAATTCTTTAAGCTAACACCTGAAACTTATAGTAAAAAGTTTTGTGAGCATAGACGCAAGGCAGATGAAAGTGTGTGTGAATATGTTGCTGAACTGAGCACTTATTTTCATACGTGGGTGAGTGGATGTCAGGTCACCACTTTTTAAGGTCTGGCAGACCTTTTGGTGTGGGAACAAGCCCATAGCACTTTGCCTGAGGACATGAGGATCTGGTTAGCTGGCAGACAATGTGCTACTTCAGATGAGTTGGGGAAGAAGGGACACCTATACTTAGCAAGCAGGACATTCCTGCACAGGAAAGGGACCCCAAGTACTGCTCATGGATCTAAAGGGACCCATGATGGGCAGCTTTGACTGCCCCAACAGAATCTGCCAGTAGCAGGGGAAGTACTAGTCCAGGTACAAGTGTTTTGAATGCAACCAGTGGGGCCATGTGGCATACAGATGTGCATGGAGGCAAGGTGGGGAACAAAAGATGAGAGAGCCAGTAAGTGGGAAAGACAAAATGACAACAGTAGGTTTTCTTGAGACAACAAGGGTACTAAACTACCACAAGAGGTTATACCCTATCATAGTGAATGGCAAAGAGGCCATTGCTAAGAGAGACACAGCCTCTGACATAACTATTGTGAAGCCTGCAATGGTTAGAGGGGAGCACTACTTGCCTGGGCGATCTACTTCAGTCAGAGCTTTAGGAGGGATCCCATTCCAAATAGCTTTGGCTAGGGTTCACCTTGACTGGGAGGGTGGTAAAGGAAGCCAGCAAGTAGATATGCTTGAGGATATCCCTGCAGATGTCCTGATAGGGAATGATTTTGATAGTGCAGTACCATGTGCTTATGCAGTTTCCTGCAGTCAGGCTTGGAGACAAGCAGGTGAGTCTGGTAGCCTGGGGGAGACCCAGACAAGCCACATACTTGCAGCCAGGACTGGTGAGCTGGTTACTTCAGGGAGGGAGCTACCCTGTAGCAGTGAGACTTAAGGTGAGCCACAGCTACTTGTGGGTATTGGTGTTCCCTTTGACAGAAGGACTGCAAAGGTAGTGGTGAGTAATAGTACCCAGGCTGACAGTGAGGCACCACTGTCAGAGAGAGGATACCAGACTTCCTGTGTAAGGGGAGCTGGGGCTGGTTATAAAGAGAGAGTTGAGACAGTTCTCAGACCCTACATTGAAAGGCCTGGGAGAGGTAGCTAGTGAGGGATCTGATTCTCAAAGGAAGAGGGAATCTGTATACTGGGACAAAGGGTTACTGTATAGAGAGTGGACCCCTGCAGGAGGGCTAGAAGGTGAGAGAATAAAGCAGTTGGTAGTGCCTAGAGCCTGGCACTTCTAGCCATAGCCCATGATATTCCCTGTGCAGGTCATATGGGCATAAAATGTACAAAGAGACGTATTATACAGAACTTCTTTTGGCCTGGAATTTCCAGAGATGTAACCGGGTACTGCAGGACCTGTCAGCAGTGCCAAAAGGTAGGCAAGGCAGGAGACAAGGTGAGAGCTCCTTTGATGCCTTTGCCTGTGATGGAGAAGCCATTTCAGAGGGTAGCTATGGATATTCTTGGGCCTCTGAGTACTCCAAGTTCCACAGGGAAAAGTATATCCTAGTGGTAGAAAATTATGCTACAAGGTACCCTGAGGCAGTGGCTTTGTCCTCCATTCAGGCAGTAAAGGTGGCAAATGCTTTGCTAGAGCTTTTCAGCAGGATAGGTTTCCCAAAAGAACTACTGACTGACAGAGGTGCCAATTTCATGTCAGACCTGCTGGCTTGCCTGTGGAAGTACTATGGGTGAAGCACCTGAACTCTACTCCCTACCAACCCAGAGTAATGGTCTTGTTGAGAGGTTAAACTTTACACTCAAGTCCATGCTACAGGGATTTGCAGACCGGTTTAAGAGGGAGTGGGACCAATTTTTGCTCCATCTGTCGTTTGCTTACAGAGAGGTTCCCAAGGAATCCACAGGTTTTTCACCCTTTGAGTTGTTCTAGGGGTATAGGGTGATGGGACCTCTAGATTTAATCTGTGATGAATGGGAAGGTGAGTGTGAACCTCACAAGGAGTCTCTTGTGGCATACATCTTAAATCTTAGACAAAGGCTCAGGGAACTCATGGGTTTGGCCCAGGAGAACCTGAAGGAAGCCTAACAACAGAAAAAGGTATGGTATGACGGGAATGCTCGAGCTACAGAGTATGCTGTAGGGCAGCAAGTAATTGTTCTCATTCCTATTAGACACAACAAGCTGCAAGCAGCCTGGGAAATCTGCTTGGGAGGGACCCTATAAGGTGGTAAGAAAGATAAGTTATGTTAACTACATGGTGGAACTGCTAGGCAGAAGGCAGGGGCACAAATTGTACCATATTAACATGATGAAACCTTACCATGATAGGGAGGCCCTTTTGCTGAGGATTTGCAGCGGATTGTAGGAGGGGTCTGAGGGAGATCTGGTGACTGATCTCTTCAGTGAGGCTCAGACTAACACCTCAGTGGAAGGGGTAGCAGTGTCCCAGCAGCTATCTCCTACCCAGGTTTGAGAAATCCGACCAGTGTTACAGGAGTTTGGGGACATGTTCACTGGGAAACCAGGGTGCACCCACCTGGGCAGCACCAGGTGGATACAGGACCCCAAAGGCCTATTAGGCAGGCCCCTTATAGTGTGCCTGAGAGAGTCAAACAGAGTCTGAGGGAGGAGATACAGAAAATGTTGTAACTGGGGTAATTCAAGAGTCCAACAGTCCCTGGGCCTCCCCAGTGGTGCTGGTGACAAAAAAAGATGGCAGCACCAGGTTTTATGTAGACTACAGGAAATTAAATAGTCACACACAGCCAGATGCTTACCCCATGCCTTGGACAGATGAGACCCTAGAGCAGCTGGGTAGGGCTAAGTATCTTACAACCATTAATCTTATCAAGGGTTATTGGCAGGTGCCCTTGACTCCCAGTGTTAGAAGTCAGCCATTGTAACTACTTTTGGCTTGTATGAGTTCACAAAGATGCCCTTTGGGATGTAAAATTCTCCAGTGACTTTCCAAAGGCTGGTAGATCACATCCTAGCAAGAGCAGGAGGGTTTGCCCTTGCTTACCTAGATGATATGGTCACCTACAGCTATTCCTGGCAAGAGCACCTTCAGCATGTCAGGGAGGTACTTTGCAGACTACAGTGTCCAGGGTTGACCATTAATCCCAGCAAAGGTCAGGTGGGTATGGCAGAGGTCTCCTACCTAGGACATAGAGTGGAGAGTGGTAAGATCAGGTCAGAACCTGCCAAAGTGGAAGCCATTCAGGCATGGCTTGCACCTGTTAGCAAAAAGCAGGTGAGGGCATTCTTAGGGGTAGCAGGGTACTACAGAAAGTTTGTCCCCAGTTATAGTACCATAGCTGCTCCCCTCACAGATCTGACAAGGAGAAACAGGGCAGATAAGGTAGAGTGGACCCCCAGCATGTGACCAAGAATTCCAGAAGCTTAAAGAAGCTTTGGGAGGACACCCTGTGTTACTCAGTCCAGATTTAAGTAAATAATTTGTTGTGCAGGTGGATGCTTCGAATCATGTGGAGGGGGCTGTACTTAGCCAGATTTCTTCAGAGGGAGAAGAGCACCCAGTGATTTATCTCAGTCATAGGCTCCAACCCAGGGAGGAATGCTATGCAGCTGTAGAAAAGGAATGTCTAGCCATAGTGTGGGCACTGCAGAAACTTCAGCCTTTTCTGTATGGAAGAAAATTAACTGTAGTTACAGACCACAATCTCCTAACATGGTTACACAGAGCCAGCCATCAAACTGCCAAGTTGCTAAGATGGAGCCTAGGGTTGCAAGCATATGATATGTCAGTGCAGCACCGCAGTGGGTTTAGCAATGCCAATGCAGATGGGCTCTCAAGACAGGGAATGGGGTAAGGTATACTCAGATAGACCTAACCGCTTCAAGCAATGTTTCTCAAGGGTCACTTGAAAAACTAGCTTGAGTTCCGGGAGGGGGCGAAGATATGTGACGGCTGCCAGCCTAGCTAGATAGGATTTTGTAGATTATTCTGTCATTTGTAAATATTAATGTAAGCCACATGCTTGTTCTCTTAAATGTAAGAAAATTATAGTAAATGTTGAACTTCAAAAATGTAACCACATTGCACTCTGCTGGAGGAAAGCTGATAAGTCAAGCATTATATAATTGTTTGATCTCAAAACTCGGAGCCAAGATGTCTGAATGAAGGATTTCTTCCTATTGTTATGATACCAGTGTTAATGGCTAGAATTTACATGTATAATGTCTTTTATTGCTCTGGCTTCCTGACCAGCTGCAAGATCAGAAGGGCTGTAAACTCTTGAGTTTCTGTTAGTCTGGGAAACAGAGAATAATGATGTAATCTGAAATGAGTCAGTGGTACTGTGTTATCAATTTAAGGACAGAGAGAGAAAATCAGGGCGTTTTGCATTTGTCTTCAGAACTGAACACTCACCAGCACTTGCTTTGCTTTGTATGTATGTAGGATCTTAAACTTTAGTGTCTCTCTTAGTTAAAGCTCGAAAATAGTAAGTTTAGTCTAGCAGTTTTCTATATTTATGTCAGAACTATTCTACAGTATTATTTTAAGCATTTTCCTGTGATGTCTGAACTCTTGACTAGCACTGTGTAGTAAGACGTATTGTCTTCTGTTCTTATTATTAAATATTTTTAAACTTTTCAACTGTGGCTGTTTTATGTAGAGGTAACTTAAGCTCTAGAGTACATTGCATGTGTATAGTGATACTGTCCAAGCCACTCCAAATAAGCCTTGCTGTTCATCACACTTACCATTTGGATAATATTGCACAGTAATAATTGGACACCCTTTGATAAGGGCCTTATTAGTAGCTGATATTAGTGGTTGGTGGCAAGTGATACTACTGTAGAGTCTGGGCAGAAGGGGCATAGCTGGAGAACCTGTGCCAGCCTTCCCCAGGAGTGTCGGGATGTTTGTATATAACTCATATCTCAAAGTGTGTGTGTCAGCTATGTGGGCAGGGGGGTCCCCTTTAGTTTACCGAACCGATGATTCCCCGACACGTGGAAGACGAAGACCAAACAACCGACAGGTAAGTTTACCGAAAGGGTGATTTGCCGACAGCCAAAAGACCGACAAGGGTAATGTGTGAGTGCGACTCGGTAAGTGTGCGACAGTGACGGAGTTAGGAGCGGTCAGGTAAGTGTGCGATATTGTGGGATTTTGGGTTAGAGTGTGGGAAAGGTGAGTGTGTGTTAGTGTCGGCGTTAGGGTTCGGGTAAGGTAAGTGTGTGATAGTGAGGGACTGTAGTTTAGGGACGGGTTAAGTGAGTTAGGTTTAGAGTGCGGGTAGGGTGAGTGTGCGATAGTGACGTGCTTTATGTTTTTGGGTGGGTTAAGTGAGTTAGGGTTAGGGTGCAGGTAGGGTGAGTGTGCGATAGTGTCGGACCTTGGGGTTAGTGGGTTAAGTGAGTTAGGTTAGGGTGCAGGTAGGGTGAGTGTGCGATAGTGTCGGACCTTGGGGTTAGGGGTGGGTTAAGTGAGTTAGGGTTAGGGTGCAGGTAGGGTGAGTTTGCGATAGTGTCGGACCTTGGGGTTAGGGGTGGGTTAAGTGAGTTAGGGTTAGGGTGCAGGTAGGGTGAGTGTGCGATAGTGTCGGACCTTAGGGTTAGGGTTTGGGTTAGGG
Organism: Protopterus annectens; assembly: GCF_019279795.1. Lineage (NCBI taxonomy): Eukaryota > Metazoa > Chordata > Ceratodontiformes > Protopteridae > Protopterus > Protopterus annectens. The sequence continues at coordinate 1,448,614,560 of NC_056746.1, read as the reverse complement.
CTAGTGGCTATGCGATGTAGTGTAATGTGTTGTTTACATTCGGTGTGTCGGTGTAATGGTGTTCGGTGTTTTGCGTTGTCGGCTTTGTGTGTTGTCGGTTATCTGGTGTCGGTGGTTTGTGTGTCGGCGAACTGGCGTGTCGGTTTTCTAAAGTAGGCCCGGGCAGGGACATGAAGCACTAGTTGGACAGAGAGGGTGCTGGAGGTTTTAGCTTGACCACTAGGCTGAGATCTGGACCTTATAGCTGTGCCAGTGGGGAGTCTTATTGGGGATCTGGAGAGAAAGGGAGAAACCAGCCCTAGACTGACTGTGATGTCTGTGTGCTGTTAAGGGAAAGTGTACTTTACTGTGTGTGTGTATTTGTTATCCTTCCCAATGTGCACGCCCATCATTGGTGTTAGTGGTGAGGATTGAGGCTCCTTGATTGCTGGGCCAGAGTACGGGCATTATAGAAGGAACAGACATATATGGCATCTCTGGGACACAGGGATTGTGTATGTGTCTGTGAGCAGAAAGTTGAAATATAAGATCCTGTCTTTCACTTTCTTTATTTTTGAAAAACAATGCATATACGGAAAGTGGCACTCTGTTTTCTGTGCATGTGTGTGTGTGTGTGGGGGGGGGTAAGGGCAGGCATATTTTATATAGAAATAACTGTTTGTCAAGCTGCTTTCTTAGTGGAAAAGAGAGAGAAAGAGTGCATGTGAGTGAGCCCATGGCTCTGCTCTTTCTCAGAAATTCCTGATTGCCCACCTCTTCTTGTGTGCCACTGACTTGTTATCAGAGATCTTGGCTGTCATTGCTTTCATGAATACTTTAAAGATTTGCTTGCTATCCCAGGGGGTAGGAGATGCAGAGAAGGTATGAAGAACTTAATGCATACCTTTCAACCTCTTAGTGCAAGAAATCTAGATAAGGCTTGACAAAATTGGGGGACAAAGCACCAAAAATAGGGACAAATTTTAAATATTGCTGTTATAAACTTGGAAAGTTTCTAGGGTAACAGGGTTTGTGTTAACTTACATTTTCTGAAGGATTTGAAGTCTGAAACTCAAATATATGTTATTATTTAGTGACTCCAACCCTCAGATCATCCCAGTGATTTATGAGAAAGCCACAAATTCTAAACGAAATAGACCAAAAATATGAGGCAAAAATCTGGACATTCTGCAAAAATCTGGACAGTTGAGAGGTATGACGTGGTGTCAGTACATTTTTGCTAGTTATTTGAACTGTTTTTTGAAGTCTTATATTGTTGCACTTTAATTAATTGATTTTAAGTGTTTTTTCATCTGTTTAATTGTAAAGGGCTACACACTCAAGTGCTATAGCCTTTTCCTGCTTTAAAAGTGTTCTTTTACTTGTATCTGCTCTAACTTTTGAAAAAAAAATTCCTATTTCTGTACTTGTTTCCTACCTTTCTAGAGCTAGTAGAGTCCGGTTTTCAGATTTTGCTGAATTCTGGGCTGTTTGTAAGTTTCTGTGTTGCCCAGACCTTTCTGAGATAGAGGGAAGCTTCTCTTTTCATCAGTGAGTGTGGTGAGCTTTGAAACAGCCTGTCTTTCACCTGGAGGAGTGGTTTCAGCTCAGAATCTGTAGTTCTATTGCCCATTTTGGGCTATTTCTATTCTTTTCATCTTTCTGTTTAAAAACCCGTGTTTTCACAGTTTTTGTGCTTGTGTTACCTCAGTGGCAGAGAGAGGAAAGGAAGAATTTGTGTGGATTAAGTACCTCTGTTTTGCTTTTTATTGCTTATTTTTGCTAGCCGCATTATTCCGACCGTTTTTATTAACTGGGCTACTTATTTGAACTGTTTTTTTTTGAATTCTTATATTGTTGCACTTTAATTGACTGTTTTTAAGTGTTTTTTCATCTGTTTAATTGTAAAAGGCTACACACTGAAGTGTGATAGCTGTTTCCTGCTTTAAAAGTGTTTTTTTACTTGCATCTGCTCAACTTTTGAAAAAAAAAAAATCCTATCTCTGCACTTGTTTCTCACTTTCTAGAGCTAGTACAGTCCGGTTTTCAGATTTTGCTGAATTCTGGGCTCTTTTTAAGTTTCTGTATTGCCCAGACCTTTCTGAGATAGAGGAGAGCTTCTCTGTTCATCAGTAAGAGTGGTGAGCTTTGAAACAGCCTGTCTGTCGCATGGAGGGGTGGTTTCAGCTCAGAATCTGTAGTTTTATTGACTGTGTTGGGCTCTTTCTATTCCTTTCATCTTTCTGTGAAAAAACCCGTGTTCGTTCGGTTTTGCACATTGTGCAGCAGCATTTAACTGCGGTTAAACTATTCCCTGTGCCAGAAAGTCTGCTTTTCAGATTTTCCCTTAGAAATAGCCAGTCTTCTTGTTTTAGCACTCAAAACTGTTCTGTTTTCTTGAACTAGCCAGTCTTCTAGTTTTAGCACTCAAAACTGTTTCTGTACCCTTAAACTAACTAGTCTTCTAGTTTTAGCACTCATAACTGTTCCTGGTGCTCCGCACATGTCCATCTCTCACTGCAAGCACTAAATAATCTACAGATTATTCAACTTTCCTCAATAATCAAGAGGAAATCATCTCCCAGTACTTAAATTAATAAATGCTAACCAGGCATGTCCAAGGGTCAGCTCCTGGTGTTTTCTCTTGTCCACTTGATGAATCTGGGCATCTTGGGGCAATGTAGCAATTACCTCATGTACACTGATAACCCCCCTTCTACTATCCAACACTGTAACCTGTGAGAGATGTACTTATATAGCCAAACTGGAAGCCAAGCTTTCTCAATCCAAGACTGGACTAGACAGTCAAGAGGAGAAGGCTAACATCACACTGCACTCAACACATAGTCCATCAAAATCTGCACCTCCCAAACCCACACATAGTAATACCAAACACACACCTACATTCACAAAAGTTCTCAATAAAAATCTGCCCAAACAACACAGACCTCCAATGCTGAAATGCAAGCAACCACCACCCCCCAACATTACCCGAACAACACATAGCCCACAAAATCAGTGTGCCACTCAACCTCAGCCCATAAGCCAAAACAGCATACCCAGCACACTAGTCATTGGCGACTCTCTAGTCAGGTACACTGACATCCCCTTCACCAGGCTGAACAAGGAAAGTCACTGTCAGCTGCCTGTCAGGTGCCAGGAACTGCCATATGTCACACACACTCAGGTCACTCCACAACAACAAGTACAAGTATGACTCTGTTTGTAAATGACCTGAGATGTACCTCCCTGGACTACATGAAAAGAGATATTGAGGAGTTTTCTGACCATGTGGCCCAGGCAGGTATGACACTAGCCCTGAGAAGACAAAATGATTGACTTCAACAATTGGCTAAGATACTGGTGTCATTCCAAGGGGATCCAGTATCTGTCTGCCTGGGATGACATGATCAACAGGCCACAATGCTTTGCCAGAGATGGCCTGCACCGGTCACTGCTTGGCTTCCGGATACTGGCTAAGGCTGTTGCTGCCCCTGTAGTGCCTTTTTTAGGCAAGGCTCAAATGTCAAACGCACCACCATAGTAGACATAAACAAGCAAAATCTAAGGGTAATGTACTCAATGCTAGAAGTCTAAACCTCAAAATGCACACACTCGAAGCTCACCTTAAGATGGAGAACATCAACATCTGTGCAGTGACAGAGACCTGGTTTAAGGCTCCAGACAGCACCCCTGCATTACCAGGCTACAATTCTTACCACACCTTATGGCCATTCAACCCAGACTGAAATACTAAAAGAGGAGGCATGTCCATATTCATAAAGGATATCCACACCTCCAGGCTAGTTGCTCAACATAATGCCTCTGAAATTATCCAAATACAATTAACACTGGTCAAGACTGCAATTCAGATTGTAGCGTGTTACAGATCCCCCGCCATGCCCCAGGATGCCCACTCCATGATTCTCGATATACTGGATAACATTAAGATACAGCCCAATACCCTAATTTTGGGAGATTTCAACTACCCCTCCATCAACTGGGAAAAATACGCATGTACTCATTTGCGCAACGTTTTCTGGAATTCATCAATTCCAACTCCCTGGACCAGCTTGTCCATACTCTTACCAGGGGTAGCAACATCCTGGACCTGGTCATTACCAATATGGGTAATAAATGCTCCATGCCAGAGGTTAACTCTTCACTGGTTAGGTCCGACCACAAGCTAATCACCTTAGACATCCATATCCCCCCCCCACCCATTAAGGAAACTACTGTAAAAAACTTCTCCAAAGCCAATCACATACAAATGCACTGTATAAGCACATACACGAGTGGATGCACCATGCCATCCTCAACAGAACCAAGATGCTATCCTCCAGAAAAAAGAAGCCAATCTGGTGGTCCCCTGCCACAAACAAGCTCTACAACAGAAGGAAGAAACTGTTGCAGAAAAGAGTAAAATCCCATGACTGCAGGAACTCCCTGGTCAGTCTCAGCAAGAAGCTCAGATCCCTTATAAAATTCTCCAAAGCTGGTTACGAAAATAAAATCGCCTCAGATTCTAAAGACAGCCACAAAGCCTTCTACAGCTATGTCAAGAATCTCAATGGCAACACTCAGATCTGCTCTGAACTACAGCACAATGGCACTACATTTACTGAACAAACTGATATTGCCAACATCCTGGTAGACAGGTTCAGTGCTAACTTCACCTCTCCTCACCCCCAAAGGACCCATCCCCATACTGGATGATTGCAAACCCCCTAAAATCATGGCCGCACAGGTGAAGACCGCACTCTCCAAAGCCAAGAACACAGCATCTCTGGGACCAGACAACATCCCAGGCTGCATTCTGCATGAACTACAGAATGAACTGGCAACCCCAAGTACCATGTTCAACCATAGCCTCACTTCAGGCTTTGTGCCTAAGGAATGGCATACAGTGACAGTTATCCCACTCCACAAAGGGGGAACCACCACAGACCCTGGGAACTACCGCCCCATTAGCCTGATGAGCCTGGTCTGCAAGGCCATGGATTTCATCATCCTAGAGCTTATAAACAAAGACATAGGTAACCTCCAAACTCTGGACCCCACTCAGTTTGGGTTTGTAAAGAGTGCATCATGCCTACTAAACCTGGTTGACTTCTTCGAAGCAGTCACTAGAGTCATAGACGAGGGTTAGGTAGTGCACACTGCCTATCTTGACCACGCCAAGGCTTTTGGCACCATCTCCCACTCTGGTATTATAGATAAACTCACTGGACTAGGCATAAATCCCTATGTCACAAGATGGGTGACCACCTGGCTCACAGACAGAACCCACACAGTGAAAGTAGCCGACTCTAAATCCGACTTCAGACCAGTGACAAGCGGAGTACCACAGGGTTCAGTCCTGGGTCCTCTCCTGTTTAGTATCTACTTCTCTGAAGTCCATGCAAATACAGCTGGTCTCTGGCTAAGAAAATTTGTAGATGACTGCAAATTAGGAGGCATAATCAATTCACCTAAAGATGTGGGCATTCTACAAAGAGGCCTCACTGAGAATGATGCTTGGTGTCAAAGTCATGGCCTAAAGCTCAATGTCAAGAAGTGCATTGTCATCCCCTTTGGAAAAAATACCATACCCATGAACTAACACATAACCAGTAGCCTACTAAACACCGAAAGTGTGATAAGAGACCTTGGGACACAGGTGGATAGTAGTCTCTCCTTTGATAATCACATTGCCACGGTAGTCAGGAAATCCTTCTATGTGGCACACCTCATCACAAAGGAGTTCTCCTCCAGAAAAAGAGAGGTCATCGTTCCTCTCTACTTATGCCTTTTTAGACCCATCATAGAGTACAACACCCATTTTGGTATGTGCCTCGCAAGACATCTGCAGCAGCTGAAAAGGCCACGTGAATACCTCACTGAGAGGATTATAGGACTCATACAGATGCCATACGTCGACCATCTCAAAAAACTCCAGCTCTACTCTGTCGCATATCGCCTACTTTGAGGCGACCTCTGCCTAATGTACAAAGCCATGTCTAACCCAGACCTGATAGACATGCTGCACTTAAAGAAATCACAATCTCTCTGAGCCACACGCTCCAGGGACCTAAACCTTGTCACCATAAACAGAACATGCTGGAGGAATAGATTCTAGTCCCAAAGACTTCCCCTGCTCTGGAATAGGCTGCCCATTCTTGTCAAGCAAAGCTTCTCATTAGCTCTCTTTAAGAGAAATTTTGACAATTTGATGGGTAATAGGACATTCAATCCAGGAATCACAGTTGTGGCTTTGCTCAATAGGGGCACAGGAAAATAATTTTCTTGGGTGGCGAAAGCCAGGGAACTCATTTGGCTAGGCTTGTATAGGCCCTAGGGCCGATAGCCTAGGACTTACCTATGAATGGTTTAAACATGAATGAGATAAACTGTCCTTTCAGTACTGCAGTATTGCTCTGAGAGCAAAATGAGTGAATGAAAATCAGTGCCACCTGCTGGTGAATGTGTGTAGCTACAGTAATTCAAAGCACAGAGCTCATGCATGATCAATGTATATCTGCTACTATGAAGCTGTTGGCCATTATAATTTTACAAGGGTGCTTGTAGCATTACATTTTTTTTTTATTTAATTCTCAGTCTGCTTGGGAATGCATGGTCATTATTGGAAAACCTTGAACAAGGGACTTAAATTATTTAATGTCCGAGTGTGTTCAAAGCACTATATTCAGCACATTGTTGAAACACCTGGTAGAAATTAGCATTCAGGATTAATAGATTGCGATTCCATGACATGAGGGCAGCTGCTGCTTTCTAGCTGTAAAGGCAGGGTACAGTAGTCTGTCATCTTTTAAAAAACATTTCATAGCAGCCTTATACTTGTTTCATAGTACAGGCACTGACAGTATCCCACAATGCCTCCAAAATAGCTTGAAACATGACCATTCAGGATCACTTGGGTCACTTTTCAACAACAGCTTCAAAGCAGGCTGTGTACCACACCCTCAACTGTCCTGATTTTCACAGAATTTCCAGATATTTCCATATTTTTTTTTGTCTATTAACCCAACATTTGTGTTTTTCTAGCAAAGCAGTGAGGACTGAATTCACAAATTTTGATAGATATTTGAGTTTCAGACTTCATATCTTTCAGAAAATGCATGGTAACACAAAGCCTTTTATTCTAGCAACTTTATAGGTTTTCAAGAGCAATATTTAAAATGTGTCCCTATTTCTGGGCCTTTGTTCCCCCATTATGTTTGGCTTTGTCCTGATTCCTTTTGCTAAGAGGTTGAGTGGTATGCTTTGTACCTTGAGAATGGAGGACTGCAAGAGTTATTCCACATTGCAAGGGTGGACCATCAACTCACCCCAGAAACTATTGACCTATTAGCCATGGAATGAATTATCATGGAAATTAATAAATACATAGGCAATCTTCAGGCACTGGACCCAACCCAGTTTGGCTTTGTCAGTAGAAGGTAATGCCTACCAGACCTGGTGGACTTTTTAAGAAGGTCACCAAGGCAAAGGATGAGGGAAATATGGTACAGACCACATCCCTGGACCTTACTAGGATGTTCAATACAATACCCCACTCAGGTATAGTTGACAATCACACCAAACCACTGTATAATTCACTGGATTGCCAACTGGCTCACAGACAGTACCCAAGAAGTCAGGTTTGGTGATGCCACCTCCACTTGGAAACTGGTCACCAGCAGGGTACCACAGGGCTCTTTGCTGGGACTGTTCCTATTTGGTATCTACTTCTCAGAGATAAAGGTTAATGTTAAGTGCCTTTTGCTGTCCAGGTTCACAGATGACTGCAAACTGGAGCTATTATAGAATCCCCCATGACACAAACATCTTACAAGACAGTATAACACACAAATGACTGGTGCCAAAGTCAAGTCAAGGATTAAAACTCAATGCCAAGAAATGCATTATAGTTCCTTTTGGGAAAACTGCAACCCAGGCTAATTACTCCATTGATAATATACCCCTAAGAGTTGACTCAGTAGTCAGGGATCTGGGAACATATCTAGACAGTAATCTGGTCTTTGACCAACATATGGCCAAGGTACTAAGAAAAATCATTCTGTGTCATCCAGCTTATAACTAAGGGCATGGCATCCATGTCCAGGAAAGTCATAGTGCCACTTTATTACCAGACCTATCACTGAGTATAATGCCCCCGTTGGCATATATCTGACCAAACATATGCAACAGTTTTGCCTGGCATATCTGCAAAATGAACATCAGAGCCACTAGATCCACTAGATCCAAGGATTTAAATTTTGCTTGTGACATAAAAAGACATGCTGGCAGTACATCCCCAGTCTCTAGAACAGGCTTCTCATCTGTGTGAAGCAGAGTCCATCCCTAACCCTATTTAAGAGCATAGCTCATATTTTCACATAATGTCCAGATTTTTGCCGCATATATTTGGTTTGTTCCTCATAAAATTTGTGGTTTTCTGGATTTTTGTGGCAAATCAGTGAGAACTGAATTCACTAAATAATGACAGGTACTAAGGACTTAATTTCCTTCAGAAAATGCATGCTAATATAGCACCTTTTATTCTATCAAATTTCTAAGTTTATGCATGCAATATATAAAAGTTGTCCCTATTTTGGGGACTTTCTCCCCACATTATTTTTTGGATTTGTCCAGATTGTTTGCACTGAGAGTTTGAGAGGGATGTTTAAGAGTAACCTTGAATAATGGATGGGAAAGCAGAAAGTCACCCTGGGTCTCTGAAAGACAGACAGTAATGCCCAGATTAATGACCCCCACCTATTAATTCTAGAAAATTCCTAACATACCTCTTAAGAAACACCCATGATCCCGTGATACATAGGGCACAACTGGGTCGGATTGTACAGCTAAGATTATAAAGGCCATGGAGGTAATTAGTGTATGTACCTATGAACTAGTGTAACAAGGGTGGGTGAATGAAGCAGTTGCCTGGTTGCCAAATTATAGGGACAAGGAAAGGTAAAAAAATTACATTTTACAAGCTGTCATTTAAAACATTGTGCTTATTTAGTGTACAACTTAAAAATTAAGTGCTACATTGCCCTTTTTCAACTAGTGTAGGTAGAAAGAAAGCTTATCCCAAAGGTGTATCCCAGATTACTGGAGAATAAGCATTCTAGAGTAGGTGAACAAGAACAAAGGGGATATTCACAAAAGAGGGCAGTATAGAGGTATCAGACTTCTGTCACGCTGCATGACAGTGCTGGAGAGGGTGATTGTAAATGAATATGCAGAGCAGTAGAAAGTAAGTGGGAGATGGGCAGTTTGGCTTCAGAATAGAATGCAGCACAAGTGACCTGAAGTTTGCAGAGAAACAGATACATGACAAAAAGGTAGAGATGAGGAAAGAGTCCAAATGGTCATCCATAGCATTGGAGAAAGCATATGACAAGGTTCCATAAAAACTGATTTGGGCAGTTCTGGAATGGTTTGAAGTCCCACATTGGTTGAATTAGTTAAAACTGTGTACAAGGACCCAATGCCATAAGTATGGACATTGTTCTGACAGCAGAGGGGTCCCCTGTAAGAGTGGGTGTGCATCAGGTTAATCTCTAAGCCCACTGCTGTTCATGCAGGTGATAGACTACATTAGCGAAGAGATTGGGGGAAGCAGATCAACAAGGCTGCTGTAAGCAAATAATATGGTACTACAAGCAGGCTTCAAACAAGAACTTCAACAAATTATAGGGGAATGGTTTGTAAAACTGATGGCACACTGGATGAAACAGAGTACAGACAAGATAGTTGTCATAGCAGCAAATGTGGGAAATCTGAAAAAGATGAAAACTGAGATAGAAGGGAAAATAGTAGAACAAGTTGACAGCTTCACCTATATGGAAGGGATGGTTAAGAAGAAGCCTGAATGAGGAAGTCAAAACTAGTATCCGAGGGGTTGCTGCCAACTGTACAGAGTGTAGGGGAAGTGTGTGACAGAAGAATGCCAAAGAAGCTGAAAAGTAAGGTGTACTAAACAGTGGTGTATTATGGTACAGAAACCTGGGCTGTGAAGGCAGAGCAGTTGAGAAAACTAGAGGTGATGGAGATAATGTCGTGAGACAGGTGGTAGGATGCTCACTGTGGGAGTGACAAAAAATGAGGGCTTCAGATCAGAAGCACATAGCTCTAATTACAGAGAAGGTGAAAGAGAACAGATTATAGTGGTTTGGGTGCTTTTAAAGGAACGCAGAAGAAAATATGGTAAAGAAGAATTAGTTTAGACATGACGAAGGCAAGAGGAACAAGGTTATCCACCAAAGAGAGGGATAGACTGTGTGAGAAAAGATCTGGGATCGTTAGGCATGACTACTAAAGAAGGTAGGATAGTGGCATTGAGTCCAGAGAGATGGTGACAGTTGATGAAATACCCTCACTTGTATAGAAAATGAGAAAAAGGGGGTTGATGATGATGATTTTTATTTTGACTGTTTACATTCAACAGTACCTTTTTTACTTCTGTTTCACTGTCCACTATTTTAAATGATTTTTTATTTGACGTCTTTAAATTTAAATTGCTATGAATATCACGTGACTATTTAACTACATAAATATGTGTGTGCTTACAACTTGTCAGTTCTGAAGAAGTCCTTTCTCCGGATGAAAGCACAAATCTGTTGAATAAAACTGAAACTTGTTTGGATGGAATCTTGCTTGTGGTCCCAGAGTAACTTTATTTCTTAGGTTCTTGGTTCTTGCAGTTACACTTTCTGCTACTGTGTTTGTTTTTAATTTCTAAAAAAAATCTACCAACTCATTGCATTCTGCAAAAAACATGTTCCTAAGTACACTTCTCTTTTCCATCACACCTCCAGCAATTGTGGAAAATTCTCTGAAGTCTATCATATAAAATACTTATTCAAACACTTCCATGAAAAAGTCCTGAACCTACTAGATTTTGTTGCATGCTTGGGAGCCATACATATATCCTCACATTGTTTCTTTTTGTATTGCCTTTCTATTCTTTTTTTCCTGTCTTTCCTAACCTCTTCTAATTGATTCTTAGTTATCATTCATTATTACATATGTGCTATTAAATATCTCTTTTTTAACTCAAGCTTCTCTTCTAGACTCAACTATAAACTCAACCAGAGCTAGTCTTTAATGTATTACTTTCCTATCCCCTTCTGTATACCTATATTATGTTATCTGTCCTTTGCAGGGAAGGAAGGCTGTCTTCAAGTCACAGACCAAACTTCTACTCTGCCTCATTCTGCTTGTGATATTTCCCTCACTAGTTATACGCTCCCAATAGCTTGGTCCCTTTGCTAATTTTCACCAATAAATTCCATGTCACTATTGTCAGTTCTCTATGCCCCTACTTGCAATAAATCGTATTGGTGAAATCTCCTTTCTCCTTTCCCTTGTTAGCTTAGTTCAAAAATGTTTTTATCACTTTGAAAATATAAAATACTGTATGTTTGTTGTTTTTCTCTTTAAAGGCCTGCATCCACAGTTCTACTGTCTCCTTATTTTGTGAACCCACTTTCCACCCTATTTTTACATCATTTATTTCCGTTTTGATTTATATTCTTCTGCTAGTGTTGTGTGTATGAGTTCATACCCTTCACAGTTAGCCTATCATGTCAACAATGGTCCAGCCAACAAGACAGGCATGATGTCTAAGTGGAGTAGGAAGAACCCCTTCAATAAATCCACATGACTGTGTGCTCAGTTTTGGTGAATCTGGAGAATCATACTGCTTGCACTTTGGGACTGCTGGGTACCTATTTTTGGCTTAAGGTTGCAAAACAGATTGTGACCATACATTTCAGGACATTTTAATAAACCAGTCAGCATTTATAACTTCACACAGATAGAGATTTGCCTTATAAAAAGCCCCAGCTATCTGTTACATAGGACATAAATAACATTTATTCTTAATCAAATTGGAACAGATGTTTCTTTTTTAGCTGTTAAAATTGTTATGAATATCAAAGAATCAACCTTTATTAGTAGATCGCATAGAAAAAATACTTTTAGGAATAATTATTTCCATTACTCTAGTCATCATCCCCGATATATGAAATTAAACATTTTTAGGGGGCAAGTGATTAGAGTTAGTAGAATTATGAGTGATGACTTGGAATTTCTGAATGAGGTTGAATTTGTTAACAATCTGTTCATTGATCAAGGGTATTCAAGAGAAGACTTAATTAGTCAGAAAGTTATTGAAGAAAGGTACTTCAAGTTTCCCCCTATTATTAAAGGGGTTTCAGTTAAAAGATTCCAGTGCTTTAGTTTCAGGAAAATCATCGGCATTTCCTGTGGTGATGTCTATCGAAAGTGAGAATGTTAAAAGAATAATAAGAAATAAGTGGCGTAATATAAAAGGTAATATAGAATTAAGTAATATATTAGTGGATTATCCACAATTTATTTACAAGAGGATTAAACATTTTAAAGTGTTATTAGCAAGAGAAATTGTGAAAAACCCAATTTGTTATGAGAGGCCAGGCACTTATAGTTGTAAAACATGTAAGCAGTGCATGTTCATTAGTGGGCTTAGTTGTTTAACTATTCCACATCTAAATATTGTTACTAAAAGTAAGCAAAGATATAACTGTAATAGTTGTAATGTTGTATATCTAGCTATGTGTGCATCATGTTCCCATTATTATGTGGGGACGACCATTAGACAACTTAGGTTTAGAATACGGGAACATGTTAGGGCCATAAAAAGTAAAGATGAAAATAATGCCCTATTTAAACATGTTTCCAAATGCTGTGTTTTTAAAAAATTTAATTTTACAGTCTTGCAACAGATTAATGAAAATTGGTTTGTTAATGGATGTAATAACAAGTTTAAGTTAGAGTTGGATTGACAGATTCTTTTAAGGGCGGACCAACCACCTGGTTTAAATGTCTATTAATATTAAATGTTTATTAAGGACTAGATGTATTAATTAACTTATAGTTATATTTATTATTATTATATATATTTATTGTATTGTTTTATAATATTATTAAACACATTTTTCCATTTATGTATTTATTGTTTTGTATAGAAGGAAGTATACAGTGATTGGTCCTTGAGACCTTGAGTTTTGGTTTAGCGTCAAATTTAGTATTTATATGGCTTACTTAAGGCTTACAAGTTTGTTTTCTGATGAAGTTCTACAGAGATTAATAAAAGAACGAAAGCACTAATGGTTGCCATGCCTTATTGCTGACGGTATTGAAATGCTTTATCCAGTTTTGGTTTATTATGACATAAATATGTTTATAGTCACTGCTTTCTGTCTGAAGTTTTTTATTTAACATTTGTTAACCGATAAGTGGACTGGTCCAAGGACACTTTTCAGCCGTAACAAAGGCCTAATGGACCAATACAATAGACATGTCAACAAAGTGCAATGCAAATATTCATATAGTTGCATAATACACATTACCTAAGTCAGTACAGCTGAAGAGGAATGGATAAAAGAAAGTTTTACAATAGCATATATACAAATGGTATAGAACAAGGTATAGAGCAAGGCTGTACAATCCACAAGTAAAGGCATGTAGCAGTATTAGAAACAAACAGGAATAGTACCTTAACATGTCAGACAGAAACCTTATCCAAATTTAAATATGCATGAGGTATTGCTTATCCTGAGTGTGCAACAACAGCAAAGAAAAAAATGTTAGGAGTTAAAATGAAAGTTAACATCATATATCAAACTGCAAACTATCAAGTGAGTTAGTAACACTGAAAGAGTATGAAATCAGAAATTGATTGCATAATCAGGTGATAAAGAACAACATTATTAAAATAAGCAGTACCATGCATGCAAATGAGTTAAATCAAGATGGTGGGGCTATTCAGAAATGCATAAATGGTGCAAAGCGAAACTCTCACATCAGTGGTCATGTTCATGCTACCAAACCATGAAAAATGTTTTGGGTTGTTGCAACATTAGTTATAGTATACATGCAAAAAGCTCTTATTACCTCTACAAGCCACAGTGGTGTGTGTTATCACCCTCAGAGATGTGTCATCTGAGCATGCTTAACATTTCATGGAATTCAATGACATTGTGGACTAGTACAGCATTGATAGGGACACCTTGCAGGACCTTGTGGACATGTGCAAAACTAATCTTTAGTTCAGTGCGTGAGTGAGTCATGGAGGACATAGCACAGTGAATACCAAGAACTGTGTGGCTTTACATATAATAGTGGGATCATTCAGCTAACAAGAGTGGACACAGTGGGATATCTTGGGCATCTTCCTCAAAAATACTCCATCAGTTATTCAATGTTGGAGAACACCTGTGATTTCCACATAGCACAGAGGAAAAAGGGAATACCAAGCAGAACCTTTATAAAATAGCCTGTTTCCCTGAAGTGCTGGGGGCCATAGACTGCACCCACATTAAAATTGCCAGATGGTCTGTAATGCACAGGGCATGATCTACAAGGTGTCAGGCCACCCAGGAAGTTATCATGACTCTCAGATATAGAGCACTTCTGACCTGTACCAATAGAGTTTGGGATGTTGAAGAAATGCTTTCACTGTTTGGATTCATCCTATGGTGCCCTGCAGTATGACTATGGCATGCAAGCAAAAATTATTTTCAGTTTGCAAAAGGAGACAGTTACAGCAGGGGTGGGGGTGCCATTGCAGGAGGACCATCTCTCAGCACAGCAGGCAGTGGAGGCTGAACCCAATAAAGAGTCGGTGGAGAACCCATCAGTAGTGGATCAGCATGCTAGACAGAGGCATGTTCAGTATGTCATGGCACTGACAAGCAAGCAGCAACTTGTACACAATTAAGAACAGTAGTAAAACTCATACACTACATTAGAAGTGATGCATGCAAATTCCAAACCTCACTGTGCTTTCCCATGCATAGGCTGACCACATTGTGCAGCATGCTATGTAAAGAGGTCAAGGGATCATCATTTTCATAGGACTGGAGTGTGCACATGTGGACAATATCTATCCCAGAGAAATGTCTGAGTGACAAAAACAAAGAAAAGTAGCAGTGCACATTGTGTAGGACCTACTGGGGGATTAGTGTAATAGACTTTGTAAAGGACCAGTGTCACTGGATGTCTGAGTGTGTGAAGCACTGGAGCTATAGTGGTAAGAGTGTTTGTATATGCTGGGGCACAGCCTCAGCAGTAGTCATGGCACTTTGGTTTCCTCTACTAGACAGGTCAAGGCATGCATGGTAGAGCATTGAGCATGATGTGCACACACCCTCCCACTAGTGTTGCCTCTACTAGGAGTTGCATTGATTGTACCATGACCCTGGCTAAGTGCATGACTGTGAAAGATTTCTATTACCAGACATGCTACTGCAATAATTGTCATGACCCCAAGGACATCCTCCTCTGGATGTATTCATCCCCTGAACAGATGCAGTGTGTCTGTGTTAGCACTACATGGCCATAGTCTAGTCTATCCATGACCCTGGTGGATGACATTTATGGAGGTGGCAGCTGAGCAACTTCTTTAGTGGCACCTGTTGCATATCAGTTGGGCAGAAGAGCTCAAAACACATACTGGTATGTGATTGTCTGTCAGAGCTATCACACGTACAGACATTCAGTTCATAGTTTTGTAGTTTCATAGTTTAGTACTAGGCTATCTGCCCTGGGGCATTTGTAAGCCTAGCCATAGTTATGTGGCTTTCGCCACCTCATGAAATGATACAAAAATGCACAGAATAGATTTTGAATACTGTGCCTCTGTCTAGTAGTGACACAGTGAAGGTCCCCTTATATAATAGAATTAGTTTACTGTGCCCCTGTCTAGTAGTGACACAGATGTGACCCCTGGGGCAAACTTACGAACTCCCATCCACTCATCAAGATTTCTCTTGAAGAGAGTCAGTGATGGGCTCTGCCTAACATGAACTGGGATCTTGTTCCAGAGCATGGGAAGCCTCTGGGTTATGAATCTATCCCTCCAGCATGTCCTATTCATACTTGTGCTGAGGTTTAAGTCTTTAGCTCTCGTGGTTCTGATGGATTTGGATTTTTTGAGGTGGAACATGTCGATCAGTTCCTGATTGGACATGACCTTGTACGTCAGGCAGAGATCACCACTGAGCAGGCAGTATGCTACTGAATAGAGATGGAGTTTCTTTAGTCTGGCAGAATAAGACATATGTTGGAGACCCTTGATCCTCTTGGTGAGGTACTTTTGTGGTCTCTCCAGCTGTTGCAAATGCCGGGTGAGGTACATACCAAATGGGGCATTGTACTCAATCATGGGTCTGATGAGGGAGGAGTATAGGGGTACAATGACATCCTTGGATCTGGATGTGAATCCCTTCATGATAAGGTGTGCAAGGTAGAATGTTTTTCCAAACACTTTGGCAATGTGGGTGTCAAATGAGAGGTCACTGTTGACTTGGGTCCCTAGGTCTCTGATTACTTTTTCCGTACTCAGTGGGTTACTGTCTATGTGATAATTTGTGGGTACTTTGTTTTTCCCAAAGGGGATGACTATACATTTTTTGGCATTTAGTTTAAAGCCATGACTCCGGCACCAGTTGTCCGTTTCTGAGAGGCCTTTTTGTAAGATGTATGTGTCCGCTGGTGTATCGACTATGGCGCCTAGTTTGCAGTCATCTGCGAACTTTGTCAGCCACAACCCTCCCATGTTTGCTTTAACATCTGAGAAGTAAATGCCAAACAAGAGGGGTCCCAGGACAGATCCCTTGCAGGACCTTGTGGACATGTGCCAAACTAATCTTTAGTTCAGTGCGTGAGTGAGTCATGGAGGACATAGCACAGTGAATACCAAGAACTGTGTGGCTTTACATATAATAGTGGGATCATTCAGCTACCAAGAGTGGACACAGTGGGATATCTTGGGCATCTTCCTCAAAAATACACCATCAGTTATTCAATGTTAGAGAACACCTGTGATTTCCACATAGCACAGAGGAAAAAGGGAATACCAAGCAGAACCTTTATAAAATAGCCTGTTTCCCTGAAGTGCTGGGGCCATAGACTGCACCCACATTAAAATTGCCAGATGGTCTGTAATGCACAGGGCATGATCTACAAGGTGTCAGGCCACCCAGGAAGTTATCATGACTCTCAGATATAGAGCACTTCTGACCTGTACCAATAGAGTTTGGGATGTTGAAGAAATGCTTTCACTGTTTGGATTCATCCTATGGTGCCCTGCAGTATGACTATGGCATGCAAGCAAAAATTATTTTCAGTTTGCAAAAGGAGACAGTTACAGCAGGGGTGGGGGTGCCATTGCAGGAGGACCATCTCTCAGCACAGCAGGCAGTGGAGGCTGAACCCAATAAAGAGTCGGTGGAGAACCCATCAGTAGTGGATCAGCATGCTAGACAGAGGCATGTTCAGTATGTCATGGCACTGACAAGCAAGCAGCAACTTGTACACAATTAAGAACAGTAGTAAAACTCATACACTACATTAGAAGTGATGCATGCAAATTCCAAACCTCACTGTGCTTTCCCATGCATAGGCTGACCACATTGTGCAGCATGCTATGTACAGAGGTCAAGGGATCATCATTTTCATAGAACTGGAGTGTGCACACATGGACAATATCTATCCCAGAGAAATGTCTGAGTGACAAAAACAAAGAAAAGTAGCAGTGCACATTGTGTAGGACCTACTGGGGGATTAGTGTAATAGACTTTGTAAAGGACCAGTGTCACTGGATGTCTGAGTGTGTGAAGCACTGGAGCTATAGTGGTAAGAGTGTTTGTATCTGCTGGGGCACAGCCTCAGCAGTAGTCATGCCACTTTGGTTTCCTCTACTAGACAGGTCAAAGCATGCATGGTAGAGTGTTGAGCATGATGTGCACACACCCTCCCACTAGTGTTGCCTCTACTAGGAGTTGCATTGATTGTACCATGACCCTGGCTAAGTGCATGACTGTGAAAGATTTCTATTACCAGACATGCTACTGCAATAATTGTCATGACCCCAAGGACATCCTCCTCTGGATGTATTCATCCCCTGAACAGATGCAGTGTGTCTGTGTTAGCACTACATGGCCATAGTCTAGTCTATCCATGACCCTGGTGGCTGACATTTATGGAGGTGGCAGCTGAGCAACTTCTTTAGTGGCACCTGTTGCATATCAGTTGGGCAGAAGAGCTCAAAACACATACTGGTATGTGATTGTCTGTCAGAGCTATCACACGTACAGACATTCAGTTCATAGTTTTGTAGTTTCATAGTTTAGTACTAGGCTATCTGCCCTGGGGCATTTGTAAGCCTAGCCATAGTTATGTGGCTTTCGCCACCCCATGAAATGATATAAAAATGCACAGAATAGATTTTGAATACTGTGCCTCTGTCTAGTAGTGACACAGTGAAGGTCCCCTTATATAATAGAATTAGTTTACTGTGCCCCTGTCTAGTAGTGACACAGATGTGACCCCTGGGGCAAACTTACGATCTCCCATCCACTCATCAAGATTTCTCCTGAAGAGAGTCAGTGAGGGGCTCTGCCTAACATGAACTGGGATCTTGTTCCAGAGCATGGGAAGCCTCTGGGTTATGAATCTATCCCTCCAGCATGTCCTATTCATACTTGTGCTGAGGTTTAAGTCTTTAGCTCTCGTGGTTCTGATGGATTTGGATTTTTTGAGGTGGAACATGTCCATCAGTTCCTGAATGGACATGGCCTTGTACGTCAGGCAGAGATCACCACTGAGCAGGCAGTATGCTACTGAATAGAGCTGGAGTTTCTTTAGTCTGGCAGAATAAGACATATGTTGGAGACCCTTGATCCTCTTGGTGAGGTACTTTTGTGGTCTCTCCAGCTGTTGCAAATGCCGGGTGAGGTACATACCAAATGGGGCATTGTACTCAATCATGGGTCTGATGAGGGAGGAGTATAGGGGTACAATGACATCCTTGGATCTGGATGTGAATCCCTTCATGATAAGGTGTGCAAGGTAGAATGTTTTTCTAAACACTTTGGCAATGTGGGTGTCAAATGAGAGGTCGCTGTCGACTTGGGTCCCTAGGTCTCTGATTACTTTTTCCGTACTCAGTGGGTTGCTGTCTATGTGATAATTTGTGGGTACTTTGTTTTTCCCAAAGGGGATGACTATACATTTTTTGGCATTTAGTTTAAGGCCATGACTCCGGCACCAGTTGTTCGTTTCTGTGAGGCCTTTTTGTAGGATGTATGTGTCCGCTGGTGTATCGACTATGGCGCCTAGTTTGCAGTCATCTGCGAACTTTGTCAGCCACAACCCTCCCATGTTTGCTTTAACATCTGAGAAGTAAATGCCGAACAAGAAGGGTCCCAGGACAGATCCCTGTGGGACACCACTTGTGACTGGCTTTGAATCTGACATTGCTCCAGCAATTTTAACTTTATGGGTTCTGTCCTTTAGCCAGTTTGCAACCCATCTAGTGACATAAGGGTTTACGTTTAAGCTGTTGAGCTTATCTATGATGCCTGAGTGGGGTATTGTGTCGAAGGCCTTAGCCAAGTCCAGGTTGGCTGTATGGACTGCTTTGCCCTCATCAATGGCTCTAGTGACTGTTTTGAAAAAGTCAACCAGGTTCAAAAGGCAGGATCTGCCCTTTACAAAGCCGAACTGGGTGGGGTCAGGTGTCTATAGGTCCCCGATGTCTCTGTTTATGAGTTCCATAATGATTCTTTCCATAGCTTTGCAGACCAGGCTGGTTAAGCTTATAGGGCGGTAGTTCCCAGGGTCTGTAGAGGTACCCCCTTTATGGAGTGGGACCACTGTTACTGTACGCCAGTGTTCAGGTACATATCCTGTAGTAAGGCTAAGGTTAAATAGCATTTTTATGTGCGGGTTTAGCTCCTCTTGGAGTTCACGTAGCACGCAACCCGGGATACCGTCAGGTCCCATTGATGCTGTGTTTTTAGCTTTGCTGAGGGCTGCTCTCACTTGGACATCTGAGATGACAGGGAGATTACATTCAGCTGGGATAAGTATTTCTTCTTTTGGGGGTGAGGGAAGGGAGAAATTTGCACTGAACCTGTCAGCCAGAATGTTGGCAATATCTGTGGGTTCAGTGTATTTTTTGTTGTTGTTGTGAACTAACTCTGAGCTTATCTGAGGGTTTCCACCCAGGTTTCTAACATAGCTGAAGAAAGCTTTGTGGTTATCTTTAGTGTCCTTAGCGATTTTTCTCTCAAAGCTGGCCTTGGATGTTTTTATGAGAGAACGTAGTTTTCTGCTAGTGTTGATCAGAGATGTCTTCCCTTTATGGGATTTTGCTCTGTCGTGCAGTAGCTTCCTTCTTTTGTTATACAATTTGTTAATGGCTGAGGTCCACCAGACAGGACACTTGCCTTTGGTGGAGAGGGACTTGGATTTATTTGGGAATGCATGATCCATGCATTCTTGGAGATGTCCATAGAAAGCATTTGTGAAGGATTCAGCATTGTGGGATGTGGTATCCACTGGCCCAGTGGGCTTAAAGGATACCATCTCAGTCTTAAGAAGAGTGAAGTCTGCTTTTGAGAAGTTTTTCACTGTGGTCTTTTGTGCTGGGGGTGGAGGTGGGATATGTATATCCAGGGTGATTAGTTTGTGGTCAGATCTCACTAGTGAGCGGTATACCTCCAGTGTGGAGCATTTTGTCCCCACGTTTGTGATGATCAGGTCTAGTATATTATCTCCCCTAGTGGGAGAGGTGACTAGTTGTTCCAGTGCATTTGAATTTATGAATTCCAGGAACCTTTGGGCTAGGGTGTTACGGCTAGAATAATGTACCCAATCTATGTTAGTGTAGTTGAAGTCTCCCAGTATGATGGTATTTTGTGATACATTCATATCCTCCAATGTCTTCAGGAAGGCTGAGTGGGGTTCCTGAGATTGGGAGGGTGGTCTGTAACATGCTACCAGTTGTATAGCAGTTTTGCCTATGGTTAGTTGCACCTGTATGGTCTCCGATGCTTCATGTGTTGCTACTAACCTGGAGATGTGGGTGTCCTTGATGAATATGGACACTCCCCCTCCTTTTGTGGTTTGGCCCGGGTTTTGGGGCCAAAAAGCATGATACAAGGTATAGCCTGGTAGCACTGGGGTGCTCTCAGGAGCCTTGAACCAGGTTTCAGTTACTGCACAGACGTCAATGTTCTCCATACTGAGGAGTGCATCAAGTGCCTGCATCTTGAGATTTAGACTTCTGGCATTGAGCAGCATTACCCTTAGTTTTTTTCCATTTTTGTTTGCTAAGGAGGTGGGTTTGTCTTTTGAGCCTTGCCTAAAAAAGGCACTCTGGGGGTGGCAAGAGCCTTAGCCAATATCCGGAAGCCCAGTGGTGACAGGTGCAAGCTGTCCCTTGTGAAGCAGCGTGGCTTGTCCAACATGTCATCCCAGGCAGACAGACATTGGATCCCCTTAGAATGACACCAGTACTTGAGCCAATTATTAAAGCTGATCATCTTGTCTTTGTATTGTGGCATCATTCTTAGTGAGGGCAAGATGCTGCTCAGGGTCTGGGTCATACCAGCCTGGGCTACATGCTCAGAGAGCTCCTCTATGTCTCTTTTCATGTAGTCCAGGGAGGTACGTCTCAGGTCATTCATGCCAGCATGGACAATGACGGAGTCATATTTGTACTTGCTTTGGAGTGACCTGAGTGCATGTGTTATGTGGCGGATTCTAGCTCCCAATAGGCAGCTCACAGTCACCCTCTCCTTGTTCAGCCTGGTAAGCAGGACATCATTGTGTCTGACTATAGAGTCACCTATTACTAGTGTATCAGACATGGTGTTTGGCCCTAAGGGCTGTGATTGATTGACACACTGATTTATTGAAGTATGTGTTGCATGTGTTTTGTTTTGAGGTGGTGGATTTTTGGATGTCTGCTTTGGGAGCCTCTGTTGTTTTGGTAAGTTTTTTATTAGAGCCTCCAAGTATGTCTTTGTGTTTTTATGTGTTTGGTATGCAGTTGTGGTAGGTCTATGTGGGACTGGGTTTGTTGTGTGTGTGGTTACCATCTCCTCCTGTCTGGTCATGCCAGCCCTGAGTTGAGAGAGTTCAGCCTCCAGTTTGGCTATATAGTTGCATCTCTCACATATATTTGTGTTTGTTGGGAGGAGGAGAGGGTTGTCTGTGTACATGAGACAATTGTAGCATTGTCTCAAGATACCCAGATTAACCAGCTGAACTGGAGAGGACGCCAGTAATCTACCACTCGACATGCTAGAACAGTATAAGGGAGTGCTGTGCCTTTAAGGGAAGTGGATATTCACAGGGGTGGTAGGTGGATGTAGTGCTTACTTAGTACGAGAGTGCTTACTTAGTAGAGAAGTTTTGAAAACAAGTGCTAGGCTTATAATATAGCGAGTAGTCTGATTATACGAAGAGTAGAGCTTCCTTAAGGGAAAATTTGAAGACCAGACTTGGCGGAGCCAGAAGAAGTTTAACCTAGTTTAACCTGCGCTATGTGCACAAACGCGCAAAGCCATGCAAACACGGATTTTAAACAGGGAACTTCAAAAGAGCTTCCACAGATCATCTTGCACAACATGCGATAGCTGTACTAACTCTGGAACAGCTGAGGAGTATGGCAAGCTGACAAGCAGCCAGTTGGCTGAGATGTGCCAAGACAAAGGACTGGTGCATGCCAACCTGACTAAAGTAGAGATTATTGCAGCCCTATTCACAGCTGGATCACAGACCAACAACCAGGAGAACAATCCTTGCCTTGGAGATGTAGAACTCTCAGAAAATGGACAGTTCAACCTTTCCACAGAGGACCTAAAAATCCATCTGGAGTTATAGAGACTTGAACTGGAGGAGAAACGTTTGAAATAGAAGCAGCAGAGAGACTGAGATGTCTGGAGGCTGAGGAAATTGAGAGGCAGAGGCAACATGAGAATTAGATGTTGACTGTTTGTAAGGGTCATGGAGGTAATGGGGAAGGGAGTAACCAAACCCCAGAAGCAGCAAAGGTCAATGAATTTCTTCCCCAATTTACAGAGGGGGATATTTTGATAGTTTCATTCATATGTTTGAAAGGGTGTGTAAACAGTATAGTGCTGACCAAGCGCTCTGGGTAAGGTTTCTGACCCCCTTATTCTATAGTAAAGCTGTAACTGCTCTTTCTAAATTGTCTGATACTGATTACTTAAATTATAATACTGTTAACTTAAAACACTCTAAAAGACAATTTTTAACAACTGAATCTTATAGGAAAAATTTTTGTGAGCATAGGCACAAGGCAGATGAAAGTGTGTCTACATATATTGCTGAGTTAAGCACTTATTTTCATAGATGGGTGGGTGGATATCAGGTCACCACCTGTGAAGGGCTGGCAGACCTTTTGGTGAGGAAACAAGCCCTTGGTACTTTGCCTGAGGACATGAGAATCTGATTAGCAGATATGCCATCCTTCCACCTCAATTGCTTCTCTCTGATGCTGTTGCAAGCTGCACTGACTCGCTTCGTGACAGTGAACAGTTTGCATATACTGTCAGTATGGTCTGGGATGATGGAGCATTATGACTTAAGTATGCATGTTACTGAATTTATGGTAATGTTGCCACCTGGAAGTTTGTAGTTTTTCAGGCCTTGTGGGTGGATTCTGCCTTCTGTATTGTGCTCATACATCTATACCTTTAAAGATGCCTTTGTTGTTTAGTATGAGATTAAGTTGATGATCGGGAATCAGCTGAGCTTTCAAATGTTGTGTTAGCCTTAGAACTGAAGTGCATCCTGTAAATGGTGTTCTGTTTGTTTATTACTGGCACAATAGCAACACAGTACTTTACTGTCATTTGGTGAGAGCATGAGGTAGATGTATAAGGGAATGCAATTTTAAATGTTCCACATTTCCAGGGGGGTGGCCACGGTGGTGCAGTGGTTAGCATTGCCGCCTCACAGCAAGAAGTTCTCTGGTTTTATCCTCGGCTGAGGTGCCTTCTGTGCGGAGTCTGCATGTCCTCCCTGTGGTTGCGTGGGTTTCCTCCAGGTGCTCCAGTTTCCTCCCAAAGACATGCTGCAGGTGGATTGGACACTCTAAATTGGCCCTACGTGTGAGTGCATGTGTGTGTGCCTTCTGTGAAAGGTTGGGCGCTGGGTTGGCAACTCGACACTGTAAAACTCCACTGCCAATCATGAGCAGACAGGTGATCCACTGTGGTGACCCCTAACCTGGAAAAGAAGAAGATTAAGCATTTCCAGGGATGTTTATAGAGATGGGAGACCCAGCAGCAAAGCTGCCTTTCTTGTGTAAAACCGATATAGGTAGTTTTAAATAAGTGTGTTGTATTTTGTGAATAGTTTGCTCTGTTCAAGTTTCACATTTGTCCTTGTTAAGAAAACATTTCACTTTAGGTATTGATGTCCAGCTTTTGTGCCTTTGTGTTGATTTATGTTTTCTTGGTATTGAAGTCTCACATCATGATACATGCAAAAGCAGAAAAGCTGTCATTATCCAAGGTCTTCTCTTCTGTTACAGGATAACATTTGGGTTAGCATACGCACTTGAATTACAATCTTAAGTTGTCTGGCAAGGCTGCCCTTTTTTGGTTTAGTTGGGTTGTGGCTTAGTGTATTTTTAGCATGGGAAGGTAAATTGCAATGTGAGGGTAACAGTTGCTTTTAAAAAAAAACTCATGCACATCTGTGCTTGCATGAATCACATGTGGGAACAAGGGGGGTGGGTGGGCTTGCTTTTTGTCATGTTATACCCATATGTGACATTCTTTGAGAGTATCACATTTTTGTTTGTCTGGTTAGTCACTTTATGACCGAAAACAATCTGCATTCAAACTGGAACCTTAGTTTGAGAGACAGCCTTACAGAACTATCTGCAAATATATAGAGCTGAGTATATTTTTCTGTATTATTCTGTATTATAGAGCTAAATTGTTTGCTTAGATATCTGTTGTATATATATATATATATATATATATATATATATATATATATATATATATATAGAGAGAGAGAGAGAGAGAACAGTATATATTTTTTGGCTTTATAATTTGCACATTCCTCACATCTGTGTTGAAACAGTTTTTCTCCACCCCCCCTCCCAGTTCTTGGTTGTAGTTTAAATTTGGTGGCTTTTGCATTGCCCACCCCACTGTAGATTTGATCTAAGACACTCACCCAGGCCCATCTCTTTACCGCATTCTACCTAGTTAACCCTTTTTGCACTTGCTTTTAGTCCTTTTTAATTTAATTAAATTTTTTTCAAACTGTGTGTGGACTAATATTGCTACATATTCAACTGTGCCAGCTTGCACTGCATGAGAATTGTATTTACTACTGCTTTTGCTACTTTTCTGAAAAAAAAAAAAAATTAATCTGCTTTTACTGTACTTGTGTTTCTTCCTACTTTATTTTGCTTTTGCGTCATCTCAAAAGTACTCATTTGTATTTATTACTGCTTGGTGTAACTCATTCAAAGCCTTTTAGTTTCAACACTTGGGCTTCAGACCAGTTGTTTTACATTGAGAGGGTTTGTGGTCTGCATTGTAGTGGCAGAACAGGTAGCTTACATCCTTCTAAGTTGGGAACTGCTGATTGAGGGCTCAGTGTCTTTTATTCTAAAAGTGTATTCATTCTGGTTTAAGCACTTGGGCTTTCAGGTCAGTTATTTTACATTAAGAGGGTTTGTGGTCTGCACTCTTGTGGGAGGAGAGGCTGGACTCTGCCCTTCTGAGCTGGGAATTTCTGGTTGAAGGCTTATAGTGCATGCATATCTGAACGGCTTCTTACTGAAATTGGTACACCTTGCTTGCTGTAGCATAGACTAGATCCAGGCCTGCTGAAACTAGCTTTGTTTGTATAACTTGAGCACTAATCCAGGCATTCTTTAAAGTATTCAATTGTATTTATTACTGCTTGGTAATAACTTGATCAAAGTGTAGCTATCATTCTAAGTCTTTTGGATTAAGCACTTGGGCTTTAGACCAGTTGTTTTACATTAGGAAGGCTTGTGACATGCACTGTGGTGGCAGGACAGGTAGCTTTCATCCTTCTAAGTTGGGAACTGCTGATTGAGAGCTCAGTGTCTGTTATTCCTAAACTGTATTAGTTCTGGTTTATGCACCTGGGCTTCAGGCCAGTTATTTTACATTAAGAAGGTTCGTGGTCTACACTCTTCTGGGAGGAGAGGCTGGACTCTGCCCTTCTGAGCTGGGAATTTCTGGTTAAAGGTTTATAGTGCCTGCATATTTGAACTGTTTCTTACTGAAATTGGTACACCTTGTTTGCTGTAGCATAGACTAGATCCAGGCCTGCTGAATCTAGCATTGTTTGCATGCTTGTTGTTTGTTTGCTTGTTATTTCCCTGGAACACTAATTCCACCTAAAACGCGGCTTCGCAGCACTCCTGTGGATCCCCAGTGATATCTGCATTGCTTACTGTACTTATTTCCTTGTTTCACTTGAAAGAAAGTTACTGTTTGTCGTTTTTGCATTTAAGTTACCTGTAACACATTGCACTTAAGTTACCTGGCACTTGCTCACTAAAGCAATTACATAAGTCAGCACTAAAAATTAAAAGCACTACACCCTCACTCCCCATTGGCCCTTGTTTTCAATTATAAAGGAATTCCCAATATTATTCTAGCATGTCCAAAGGTCAGTTATCAATCTCCTCTCCGGTCCAGCTGGTGAATCTGGGAATCTTGAGGCAATGTTACAACTGCCTCATGTACACAGACAACCCTCTCCTCCTCCCAACAAATTCCAACACATGTGAGAGATGCAACCATATAGCCAAACTGTGAGGCTAAGCTCTCTCAACTCAGTACTGGCATAACCAGTCAGGAGGAGAAGGAAACCACACTCACTACAATTCCAGTCTTACATAGACCTACCACGACAGCAAACCAAACACATAATCACACGAAAACATACTTGGAGGCTCTAAATAAAGATCTGCCTAAGCAGCAGAGACCTCCAAAGCAGACACCCAAGCAACCGCTATCCCAAAACAAAACACGTGCAACACATATCTCACAAAGCCAGTGTGCTGAACAGTCACAGCCCTTAAGGCTAAACAACACACCTGATACACTTGTAATAGGTGACTCTATCGTCAGGCACACTGACGTCCCACTCACCAGGCTGAACAAGGAGTAGGTCATGGTGAGCAGCCTGTTGGGCGCTAGGATCCGCCACATAACGCAAGCACTCAGGTCACTTCAAGGCAAGTACAAATATGACTCAGTCATTGTCCATGCTGGTGTGAATGACCTGAGACATACCTCCCTGGACTAAATGAAAAGAGACATAGAGGAGCTCTCTGAGCATGTAGCCCAGGCCGGTATGACCCTGACCTTGAGTAGCATCTTACCCTCACCAAGAATGATGCCACAATATGAAGACAAGATGATCAATTTCAACAATTGGCTTAAGTACTGGTGTCATTCAAAGGGGATCCAATGCCTGTCAGCCTGGGATGATATGCTCGACAAGCCACGATGCTTCGCTAGGAACGGCTTGCACCTGTCACCCCTGGGCTTTCGGATACTGGCAAAGGCTCTTGCTACCCCCATAGTGCCTTTTTTAGGCAAGGCTCAAAAGACAAACCCACCTCCATAGGTATCACAAGGGATAAGAAACTAAGAGTAATGCTACTCAACGCCAGAAGTCTAAACCTCAAGATGCACGCACTTGAAACTCTCCTTAGCATGGAGAACATCGATATCTGTGCAGTAACAGAAACCTGGTTCAGGGCTCCCAAGAGCACCCCAACACTACCAGGTTATACCTCATACCATGCTTTTCGGCCCCAAAACTTGGACCGAACCACAAAAGTAGGGGGAGTATCAATATTCATCAAAGATACCCACACCTCCAGGTTGGTGGCAAAGCACGAAGCATCAGAGACTATCCATGTGCAACTAACAGTGGGTAAAACTGCCTTCCAGCTTATAGCCTGCTACAGACCACCCTCCCAAACCCAGGAACCCCACTAAGCCTTCCTGAGAACACTGGAAAATATGAAGGTCTCTCCAAACACCATTATATTGGGCATTTTCAACTACCCAAACATAGACTGGGAGCATTACTCTAGCTCCAACACCCTAGCGCAAAGGTTCCTGGAATTCATAAACTCAAATGCTATGGAACAACTTGTTACCACTCCCACAAGAGGGGAAAACATACTGGACCTGATCATCACCAACATGGGGGCTCTATGCTCCAGACCAGAAGTGTATCCCTCACTGGTAAGATCAGACCATAAACTGATCTCACTGGATATTCACATCCCGACCCCACCCCCTGCCCAGAAAACCACAGTGAAAAACTTCTCTAAAGCAAATTTCACACTCCTCAAAACCGAGGTGGAATCCTTCAAAGCCGCCGGGCCTGTGGAAAATACATCCCAGACCACAGAATCCTTTATAAATGCATTCTATGAACACCTTCAGGAATGCATGGATCATGCAATCCCAAATAAAACCAAGACCCAATCCTACAAAGGCAGACGTCCTGTCTGGTGGACCCCAGCCATAAACCAACTATACAATAGGAGGAGGAAACTACTACATGATAGAGCAAAATCCCAAAAAGGGAAGGCATCTCTGATCAGTATTAGCAAAAAACTAAGGGCACTCATAAAATCGTCTAAGGCCAGCTTCGAGAGAAAAATTGCACAGGACACTAGTGATAATCACAAGGCTTTCTTTAGTTATGTTAGGAACCTGGGTGGGAATTCCCAGATATGCTCAGAATTAGTCCAAAATGACAAAAAATACACCAAACCCACAGACATTGCCAACATCCTAGCTGACAGGTTCAGCGCAAACCCCCCCTCCCCACCAAAAGGGCAAATATCTATCCCAGCAGAGTGCTGCCCCCCTGACATCTCAGAAGCTCAGGTAAGAGCCGCCCTCTCCAAAGCAAAAAAACACAGCATCAATGGGACCAGACGGTGGCCTGGGCTGTGTCCTACATGAACTCCAAGAATAGCTAAACTCAAACATAAAACTACTGTTCAATCTCAGCCTTACTACAGGATATGTACCCAAAGAGTGGCATACAGCAACAGTGGTCCCTCTCCACAAAGGTGGTACCTCAATGGACCCTGGAAACTATCGCCCCATAAGCCTGACTATCTTGGTCTGCAAAGCTATGGAAAGGATCATCATGGACCTCATAAATAAAGATATTGGGGACCTACAGACACTGGATCCTACCCAGTTCGGCTTTGTTAAGGGCAGATCCTGCCTCTTAAACCTGGTCGACTTCTTTGAAACAGTCACCAAGGCCACTGACGAAGGGAAGATGGTCCACACAGCCTACCTGGACCTCGCAAAAGCCTTTGATACAATACCCCACTCGGGCATTATAGATAAGCTCACCAGCTTAAATATAAACCCCTATGTCACTAGATGGGTTGCAAACTGTCTCAAGGACAGAACCCACATGGTTAGAATTGCTGGAGCCACGTCAGACTCCAAACCAGTTACAAGTGGCATCCCACAAGGCTCAGTCCTGGGACCTCTCTTGTTCGGTATATATTTCTCGGAGGTACAGGCCAACACAGAAGGACTGTGGCTGACCAAGTTCACAGATGACTGCAAACTGGGCGCCATAATCGACTCTCCAGCCAACACAAGCATCCTCCAAAAGGGCTTCATAGAAACAGACAACTGGTGCTAGAGCCATGGCCTCAAGCTAAACGCCAAAAAGTGTATAGTCATCCCCTTTGGCAAAAACAAAGTGCCCACAAATTACCACATAGGTGGTAATCCATTAAGTACAAAAGTAATTAGGGACCTGGGGACCCAAGTTGATAGCAATCTCTCATTTGACAACCACGTGGCCAAAGTGGTTAGAAAAACATTTTATATAGCCCACCTAATCATGAAGGGATTCACATCTAGATTAGGGGAGGTCATCGTGCCTCTTAACTCATCCCTCATCAGGCCCATAATCGAGTACAATGCCCCTTTTGGGATGTACCTTACCAAACACCTGCAGCAACTGGAAAGACCCCAAAAGTACCTCACCAAGATGATCAAAGGGCTCAAACAGATGCCATATGCTGCCCGGTTAAAGAAACTCCAGCTCTACTCAGTGGCATACCGCCTGCTCAGAGGCAACCTGTGCCTGACGTATAAAGCCATGTCCAACCCAGAATTAAGGGACATGCTGCACCTCAAAAAATCCAAATCCCATCGAGCTACACGCTCGAGACTTGAACCTCAGCACTGAAATAAATAGGACATGCTGGAGGGACAGATTCATAACCCAGAGGCTCCCTTCACTCTGGAATAAAATCCCAGTCCAGGTTAGGCAGAGTCCCTCATTGACTCTCTTCAAGAGGAATCTTGATGAGTGGATGGGAGATCGTAGGTTTACCCCGGGTATCACTTCTGTGTCACTGTTAGACAGAGGCACAGTATACTAACCTCGAAAAAGGGCAAAGCAAAATTAATTTAAAATGGGTGGCGAAAGCCAAACATACTCTGGCTAGGCTTATAAATGCCCTAGGGCAGGTAGCCTAGTATGAACCTATGAACCTATGAACCTATGAAAACTACAAGTGCTTGGTCGTGTCTTTTGTATTGCAAATTCTTGCCTATTAGGCTGAAAACATAGCATCACCAGCAGTCTGGAATCTATAGCAGAAAAAGTAATTTGTGAGGAATTAAAGCACGACTTATGGTTTGTGCTTTGTGTTTGTTATGGCTGTTTTGTTAAATTGTCAACAGTGCACATTTTTGCAGAGTCATAAAGGGTAGACATTATAACAGTAGCTCAGAATGTGACTTTAAGGAATTGTAAATTAAAGCATCATTGTTTTCTTAAAACTAGATACAGATACAAATGTTAACAGTACTCCTACCACTTCATGTCAGCAAGATGACAACTTGAAACGTGTACTTAAATTAAAGGGAGTTGAGCTATATTGCTTAAATAAAAGCAGGCTGCAAATGAAAATGAATCATGTTTGGGCTCTGCAGTAGTGGATTTCATTGCTGTAATAATGGTCCATTTCCAAACTAACAGTGCCTGCATGTTTTTTTTACCAGCTATCTTGAATTTGCAGGCGCATAGGGGTATTCAAACATGCTGAATACTTGGATACTTCTGCAGAGCACCATTTACAGCAAAGTTTTTAGCAGGTTTACGGAACCTGGCCAGCTAGAATTGCATTTAGTTTCATGGAATGTGGCTATGTGCAAATAATTAATTGTTGGTTGTGGTACCTGGCATTTCTGAATAGCTGCCAAAAGTTCAATGAAGCTAGCTAACTACAGACATGTAGCTGTTCTCTGTTGTTGACTTGGCAAGTCCATAGGATATGGTGAGTGGTGGCAGGGCTTTGGGTAGGTCTGTGTAGGACATGTTTAGGCCTTGGGTGGCGCCAGTTCATTTTGTAGCTCATGTAGGATGCAACCAGGGATATTGTCATGACCCATGGATGCTGTATTCTGGCTTTGGACAATGCAGCTTTTACTTGTGCTACAGAAATGGTGGGTACCAGGCTCTCTTCTGGTATTGCGATAGGGCCCTTGGGGGGGGGGGAGGTTAAAGTTGGCACTGAATCTGTCGTCCAGTATGTTGGCTATATCTGTTGGCTCACTATAGGAGGTGCCATTCTACAATACCTCACAGCAAATCTGGATATTGCCTTTGAGGTTTTTGATATAGTTATAGGAGGCTTTGTGGTCACCCGCAATTCTGACTTCATAGCTGGCTTTAGAGGATTTGATAAGGGATCTTCGCTAATTGTTGAGACTGATAAGGGAGGTTTTCCAATCTTGTGACTTCATTTGTTTCTGCAATAGTTTCTTCCTTCTGTTGTAGAGTTTATTGATGGCTGGGGACCACAATATTGGCTTCCTTTATTTTGAGGAGAGCATCTTATTTCTATTTGTTATGGCAAGGGCCATGCATTTGTGTACATCTTTGTACAGTGCATTAGTGTATGATTTGGCAATCATGTAGCTATTTTCCATTGGCAGGGGTGCCAAGAAGTTAGCTACCTCTATTTTTAGGAGCCCAAAGTTGGCTTTGGAGAATTTTTTCAGGGTGGTCACCTTAGCAGGGGGTGCAGGTGAGATGGAGATTTCCATGGTGATCAGTTTGTAGTCACATTTAACCAGGGAGAAATTGACTACAGGTGAGGAGCAATGGTCTCCCATATTGGTGATAACCAGGTTGATGATGATTCCTCTAGTGGGAGTCAGAATGAGCTGGACCATGGCATTGGAATTGATAAATTCCAGAAAACGTTGGGCCTTTACATCGGTACTTGAATAGTTTTCCCACTTGATGGAGGGGTATTTGAAGTCACCCATATGAGAGTATTGGGTTGGACCTTGATGGATTCCATGGTGCTTAGGAAGTTGGAATAAGAGTCTAGGGACTTGTTTGGGGTTCTCTAGCAGGCTATGACTTGTATTGCCGTCTTACCCAGTGTTAGTTGTACCTGAAGTATCTCAGATGCATTATGCTGAAGATGGTTACCTTGTGTTTGGTTGGAGTAACCCGGTAAACAAATGGAAAAATAAATGACTAAATAAAATAATTATTGCAGCCTGCACCAACTAGAAATGCTTGCAAAGAAATAGACAGCAAACATCTACAGATAGACAGTAAAGTAAAGCAAACTAAACAACCAGAGAATCATGGAATTTTTTATTACACAGGACAAAGTAGACAGCTAGTCACAGGTATTGAATGTTCATTCTTGCTGTACTTCCATAGTGTATGGCAACACTGAAATTTTATTTATTTATTTATTTATTTTACATTTGTTGACCGGGCTAGTCTAACTGGATACATGTCCATTTTCAGTAGGGGCCCGAGGAGAAAAGCTCCACTGTAACAGTCTGCTGTAACACACTAAGAAAAAATATATATATATATACAAGAGGATAACTAAACTACTAAGCAGGAGTTAGCAACTAATTAGCATACAAAAACAACAGAACAGCAATTACTGAATCAAAAACACACAGCAACAACAGCAGTATTTAAATACAGAATTGAATTTTTTTTTATAGCATCTGGACTTGGACTTGACCTATCATGAAGAAAAAAAGAACTAAAAATACTACCTGTGCAAGGCATTAGGTAGTGGAAAGTAAGTAGAGGTGATAGGAGGTAAAACATAAGCAAAGTAAGTAGCGGTAATAGGAAGTAAAATCATAAGAAAGAGGAAGTCACAAGCTGAAGAGAGTCAAGGGGAAAAATTGTAGTGATGGGAGCAGTGATATAAGCTAGATGGAGACAAGGCAGTGTGAGAGAAGGAGAAGTAATACTTGTCCAGATGATGGGTGTGTACAGTGCAGATAGAGGTAATGGGAAAAGAGGTAAAAAGATGTGGAAGTAGGAAACAAGAGTCAGTCAGGAGTAGAGCAAGGCAGAGCCAGTGTGATTTGAGGTGGGTCTTTAAATGTTTCTTGAAAAGGGGTGTTGAGGTCAAGGTAGTAAGTTCACTAGTAAGCTTGTTCCAGT
Source organism: Protopterus annectens (assembly GCF_019279795.1). NCBI lineage: Eukaryota > Metazoa > Chordata > Ceratodontiformes > Protopteridae > Protopterus > Protopterus annectens. The sequence goes on along the minus strand of NC_056746.1, from coordinate 1,448,581,212 downwards.
GTGTACCCACAGCATTTGAGAAAAGGGAGTCACCTGCTTTGTTCTGAGATTTACATGTGGCTAGTAGAAGTTTATTAGCTGATCGTAGGGTAGTGAGATTCTTATAGGGGGAAATAAGAGTATTAAAAATAGCTGCATTAGAAGGGAAATGGAGTATCTTGTGGGTAATAGTCAGTTGTTGAAGTAGAATGAGATTTTGCAGTTCAAGCCAACCTAGCTGTCTGAGATTTAAGCAATGATGAGTCTGATATGGGGCACCTGTAGCAAACCTGATAATGTTGTGGTAGGATGAGGCTAGTTTTGACAGGTTTGTTTTTGATAGGTTAATAAAGGTTGGAGAGGCATACAGTAGTGTTGAGATGAGATGTGTTTGAGCTAAAGATATCCTAGTCTCTGGTGTGAGAAATTGTTTAAGTCTATAGAGAGCACCTATTTTTTGTTAACTGTTTTTATAGTTAGATTGATGTGAGCATTAAAGTTTAGTTGATTATCTATTGTGACACCAAGCAGTTTTGTGGTGCTGTCGGGTGATATAAGCGTGCCATTGTTAGAGACAATAGTAAAGGAAATTGGGATGGACTTATAAGTTGGAGTAAACAATAGTAACTTAGTCTTTTTAGGATTAAGGAGGAGACAGATGTGTTTGAACCAATTTTCTGCTGCAGTAAAAACATTTTGGGTACATGAATGTAGTTCAGCAGGAGACATTGCAGTGCAGATGCGTGTAATTTTGTATGCATACTGTTATATTCTACAAGACAAATGCTGCTAAAGTGGTGTGTGCATAGTCCTCTGTTTGGGTTGCACTACATACTACTAGTCTGCACTGTGGGAATGGAAAGATTAAAATGTTATTGTGTTATCAAAGGTGGCGTTGCAACATATTTGTAGTGACCAAACAAATGAGAGTAGCTGTAAGCAAGCAGCACGTGAACCCTGAAAAACCACCTGGAAGCACTGATTGTAGTTTCCACACCTTATATCTGAAGAAAATGAATGGACATATTCACAGGGTTGTTGGATAAACAGGACTAGCTGCATATTGGTGGACAAAAGGGAAGGGAAAATATAGTGATGTGGTTTGTATGCACAAAGATAAATGCGGGGACAGTGCAACAGTACTTTTGAAAAACAAGTGGAATAGTTTGGACATGTCAATCTGAAGTATTTAAGAAGGTAAAGTAATAAAGTAAGTGATACCTTAAACCTTAAATTACTATTTCAGAAACTGCATGTGAATGAAGTCAGGTAAGGCCATGGCTATATAGTGCATCAAAAAGAAATGTCCCCTCTATCAAAGGGAATTCTACAAGAAGGGAAAATTAGATGAGTCAAGCCCCCTGCTGAGAGCTGCCAATCACAGGAATTAAGAGCTCAAGTTACCCTCAGGACTTTGGCAGCTAGAGAAGCTAATTGTCATGGGGGAGAGGAGAAGTAGATGGACTGGAATTCAGTCTTTCACAAATTAGTGCCATTTAAACGCAAGTGAAAAAGCAGCATTAAAAAGCATTTTGAATGTCTGATCTGTGACATTTGCACTGCTTCTGTTTAAAGTAGTCATTCAGCAGCAGGGGATGTTACAAAGTACTGACTCAAAGAGAGCAGTGTATGGATGTAACATTTATGGAATGACAGGAGCTTTAGGCAAAAGGAGGCCTGCATTATGTAACATTTTAGAGCCAAACACTGCATTCTGGGATAGTGAATGGCAAACTGATTTATCAATTTATTAATTTATTTATTTATATTTGTTGACCGGGAGTGTCCGACTGGATGTAGGTCCATTTTCAGTGGAGGCCCGGGGAGAAAAGCTCCACAGTTAAAATAAACAGACAGTAGTTACATTGGATTACATAGTGATTAACAATTTACATAGCAATTACTTACAACATATTTACAGATGAAGAACATAGTACATCAGTAGACAACTAGAATCTTTATCTGTGAAATGTTACAATAAGAAGTTCCTGCTGTATAATAAGTACTAGGCTTATGAGCATCTGAGCTTGCTATCATCAAGGTAGTTAGTGGAGTGGAAAGAAAGGTAGTGGTTGGATGGGATGGGTGATATTAGAGTGGGAGTTGCAAGGGCATAGCCAGCATGTTTTTAGGTGCGCTTTTAGTAAAGTTTTAAAGTGGGTGCATGATGGTATCGAGGTAATTGTGGGTGGGAGGGAGTTCCATAATTTGGCTATGGTGCAAGAGAATAGTGCTTCACCAGCAGAGTTATTGACTTTAGTGAATCACAAACAACACCAAAGAAGAATAAGGCAAAAGCCAAAAAACAACGCCAGTTCCACAGAAAGATTTAATTCAGCTTAGCGCCTCGGCATAATAGCCTTCAATGAGCATCAATCACAGAACACACCCTCTCATATAAATACTATAATCAATTAAACAATTACATTAAATTAATCAATCACACTCACATAAAGATTTAAAGAGAACAATACATATCTAAAAAAACTACTATTTATAAAGTTACAACAAACTTTTCCAATTCACTTCTAAATTTAAACCATTAGGTGACATAGTGTTATATTTTAATATATAAATAGCTTCTTTAAATAATAAAACACTTTTTATTAACCTATCATCACCTTTTTTAATAAGAACTTTCTCAAGAATACAACATTCAAATACATCTACATTACTATTATGAACTTCCATAAAATGAGAAGCAATTGGACTATCTAGTATACCTCTTTTTATATCTCTAATATGTTCTTGCATTCTAGTTTTAAATTTTCTCTTTGTCTCTCCTATATAATAAAGTTTACATGGACATTTAATACAATAGATTATACCTACAGAATTACAAGAAAAAACATTATTTGGTTTAAAAACAATACCATTAATTTTATCAAAATATGACTTCACATATTTACATATATTGCAATGGCCACAGGCAATAGTGCCATATGTCTGTATACTATAATTAACCTTATCAGTAGGGGAAATATAATAAGCTTTTATCAATTTATCTGATAAATTTTGGCCTCTCTTGAAGGCTATTTTAGGAATATTAGGAAAAAGTTTATAAAGATTTTTATCAGAGGTCAAAATTTTCCAGAAATATTTAATAATATCCCAAATTTTATTACTAAGTATATTATAAGTAGTAACAAAGTAAATATCCTGGATTTCTTGATCAAAAACTTTTAAATTATTATTCCCAGTATTGTTGATATTTTTAATATTTTTAACATATGGCAAAAAATTAAAATCTTCTCTATTCCTGTCAACCATTAATTTATTAACATTGATATTATTGTTTTTATCTAATAATTTATTAATAGATATATTTAATATCTCCATACTATAACCTCTTTTTAAAAACATAATAATACAATCATAGATATTTTTTTCTAAATCTATTTCATTATTGCACAGTCTAGATAATCTGATAATTTCTCCATAAGGTAAGGCTAACAATGTATGTGAAGGGTGGCAACTAGTTCCATAAAGGAACTGATTTCCATCAGTAAATTTACGATATACAGTTGTTTGAATCCGATTAACTGTCTCTCCAGATAAAGAAATATCTAAATAATGAACTTTATTACCAAACTGTAAGCCATCAAAATGTAAACTGAATCTATTATTATTTAAATCTGAAAAGAATTCATAAATATGTTCATAGCCACCGCTACAGAGAAAAATCAAATCATCTATGTAGCGGTAGTAAAAAAGAACATGATTTTGAAAGAATTTATTAGTATATACATACTCTAATTCAAATTTGGCCATAAAAAGATTTGCATACATGGGGGCAAATGATGCCCCCATGGCTGTTCCTTTAATCTGGTGATAGATAATTTCATTAAAACTAAAAAAATTGTTGGAGAGACAAAAAGAGGTTAAATCCATTATAAAATGGGTAGTTGGACTATCTCCCAAAAAATAATATAATGCTTGTAAACCATCTAAATGTTTGATGTTTGTATATAAACTTACAACATCAACACTAACCCAAAACATATTATCTGTCCAAGTAACTTCACTTATTTTATCAATAAAATCAAAAGAGTCTCGAATATAGGACTCTAATTTCTGCACATATGGTAACAAATGGTTATGTATGACAATGCCCATATTTCGACAAAAATAGTTACTGGCTGAAACAATAGGACGACCTGGCGGATTTACCATACTTTTGTGCAGTTTCGGGAGGCAGTAAAAAGTGGCCAAATTACAGTCATCCATACAAAATTTTCTGTCAAGGTCATGTTTAGAGAAATATCCTAATCTAACACCTTTATCTAATAAATATGTACATTCTTTCATCGCTGTTAAATAACTATCAAGATCACTCACTTCATATGTTAATGGGTCATTAAGATGTGTCATGCACATGTCTAAATATTGCTTATGATTAAGTAATACTACTTTATTACCTTTATCAGATCGTTTAATCACAATATCATGTCTACTAGATAAATTTTTCAAGGCATTCCACTCATTTTTTGTCATATTATACCTCTGATGTCTTTTATTCGCTGAAATCATCATTTCTTGAATAGAAAAGTGCACCATTTCAGAAAACTGGATAATGGTAGAATTATTATAAGGAGGAATAAATTTACTGTGAAAATCTATACCTACAGTATTGAGTAGAGAGTAAGCTTGAAAATATGTAGATAGTGACATCTCATCAGAAAGACAGGAATAATAACTATCCACAGTAGTATCACTATCATCATTTCCCTCATCTAAACAAACATCATCATAAAAAGAGACTTTTTTGTCATTAGAAAAACAGAATTTCAAATGAAGTTTTCTAACGAATTTAAAAATCTCTTGTTTGAGTAAATGATGTCTAGGTATAACAGTAGGAACACATTTTAGACCCAGATTGAGTACAGATATTTCTTCATTAGATAAATTACAGCCAGAAATATTAACTACGTTAGAATCATTGATAAAGGCAGAGTTCACAGAATCAATTCCATCTACCCCTCTTAAACACTTGTTTAGATTGTCCTTCACCCGACGAAGAACCCGCATCAAAGCCTTTCTTTTTATTTCCTCTTTTGGAATTATTGCCTTCGTTCCGAAAGTGTTGTTGGTGAGTTAAAGGATCTGTAGCAGCTGGAAGGGGAGGGAAATTGTTATAGTCAGCATCTGAGTCTGTAGTTTGACCATAACCTTCCGAAGAAGCAAACGACACAGAAAGTTGTATTTTATTATTTGACTTAATCTGTTTACTCAAAGGGCGGGAAAATGATTTTCGTTTCCAAAGAAATGCTCGCCCATTATCATAATCTTTGATATCTCTTTTAATTTTCATTGATTTATACTGTATTTGTTCACTTTCATATCTATTCAGATTTTCTTTTAAATTAGCAAAAATGTCATTGACCTTGACAGTACCAATATCTACTAACAGTCTAGAATGCAAAGAATGCAATTGCCTTTGTAATTTTTGTAAAAGCAATTGCTCTCTGTCCACAAGTATCTTCACCCACTCCATTGCACAATTATGGGTCGCCGTAAGCCAGCGGTCTTTAAACAACAGATCATCTTTATCAGCATTGTCAAATGGTGTCGCAGGGCTTTTAAAAGCCCTTAAACCCCATGGGGAAATATCTAGTTCCACACATCTATCTAAACCTAGTAGGTTAAAGTGACAGCGTGTCTCTCGAAATAACAATTTTTCAAATTCTTTTACAATATCCTGTATAGGTTCAGAGTCTTTGGGTGATTTTGAGGTGAAGCATATTCATCAAATCTTCATTGGTCTGATGCTTCATGATAAGGTGGGCTTTTATTTATGAGGTCCATTATGATCCTGTATTTCTTGTGAAAACATGGTAGTATTAGTGCGACCGCCTAATGTACCAAAAGGATTCACAAATTTCTGCTGTCTTTCTTGAAACAATTTAGATATATAATCTGAAGTCATATTACCATTAGGTGCCGCAGTCTCTCCTGGTTTCATTTGCTGGAAATTGGTAGCAGCAGATAAAAACCTGCTACCTTGAAGAACTTCCGAAGTAACCGGAGAACCCAGAACATCCATAGGAGCCTTCACTCTAGTAATAGCCTCAGGAATCGTCATCTTCGCAGAAAGTAAACCTTGCATATTCATAGGAATCTTTGGTCTCACCACAGCATCGGGAACTGCTGTCATCCCAGGAAATGGATTATTAGACCCCACAGAGCAATCATTAACATCCGAAAGTAGCAGAGCATTCATAGTACCTTCATTACCATCACTAATATCCGCAGTAAAGCCATCAACTGGTGGAGTAAAGTTCTCTCTAAAAACTCTTGGAGTGTTAAGTAAGGAACTGGTATCCATGCTATCACGAATCACAAACAACACCAAAGAAGAATAAGGCAAAAGCCAAAAAACAACGCCAGTTCCACAGAAAGATTTAATTCAGCTTAGCGCCTCAGCATAATAGCCTTCAATGAGCATCAATCACAGAACACACCCTCTCATATAAATACTATAATCAATTAAACAATTACATTAAATTAATCAATCACACTCACATAAATATTTAAAGAGAACAATACATATCTAGAAAAACTACTATTTATAAAATTACAACAAACTTTTCCAATTCACTTCTAAATTTAAACCATTAGGTGACATAGTGTTATATTTTAATATATAAATAGCTTCTTTAAAAAATAAAACATTTTTTATTAACCTATCATCACCTTTTTTAATAAGAACTTTCTAAAGAATACAACATTCAAATACATCTACATTACTATTATGAACTTCCATAAAATGAGAAGCAATTGGACTATCTAGTATACCTCTTTTTATACCTCTAATATGGTCTTGCATTCTAGTTTTAAATTTTCTCTTTGTCTCTCCTATATAATAAAGTTTACATGGACATTTAATAGAATAGATTATACCTACAGATTTACAAGAAAAAACATTATTTGGTTTAAAAACAATACCATTAATTTTATCAAAATATGACTTCACATATTTACATATATTGCAATGGCCACAGGCAATAATGCCATATGTCTGTATACTATAATTAACCTTATCAGTAGGGGAAATATAATAAGCTTTTATCAATTTATCTGATAAATGTTGGCCTCTCTTGAAGGCTATTTTAGGAATATTAGGAAAAAGTTTATAAAGATTTTTATCAGAGGTCAAAAATTTCCAGAAATATTTAATAATATCCCAAATTTTATTACTAAGTATATTATAAGTAGTAACAAAGTAAATATCCTGGATTTCTTGATCAAAAACTTTTAAATTATTATTCCCAATATTGTTGATATTTTTAATATTTTTAACATATGGCAAAAAATTAAAATCTTCTCTATTCCTGTCAACCATTAATTTATTAACATTACTATTATTGTTTTTATCTAATAATTTATTAATAGATATATTTAATATTTCCATACTATAACCTCTTTTTAAAAACATAATAATACAATCATAGATATTTTTTTCTAAATCTATTTCATTATTGCACAGTCTAGATAATCTGATAATTTCTCCATAAGGTAAGGCTAACAATGTATGTGAAGGGTGGCAACTAGTTCCATAAAGAAACTGATTTCCATCAGTAAATTTACGATATACAGTTGTTTGAATCCGATTACCTGTCTCTCCAGAAAAAGAAATATCTAAATAATGAACTTTATTACCAAACTGTAAGCCATCAAAATGTAAACTGAATCTATTATTATTTAAATCCGAAAAGAATTCATAAATATGTTCATAGCCACCGCTACAGAGAAAAATCAAATCATCTATGTAGTGGTAGTAAAAAAGAACATGATTTTGAAAGAATTTATTAGTATATACATACTCTAATTCAAATTTGGCCATAAAAAGATTTGCATACATGGGGGCAAATGATGCCCCCATGGCTGTTCCTTTAATCTGGTGATAGATAATTTCATTAAAACTAAAAAAATGGCTTTAGTGATCTGCAAGTGATTTTTGTTGCTGGATCTTAGTGGTCTGGTGGTGTGATAGGGTTGGAGTAGATACTGGAGGGATGGGACATTTAGTGGATGGTTTACTAGTTTGTTGGCGAGTGAGAGTTGATACCATTGAAGGAGGTGAGGGAGTTCAAGCCAGCCCAGTTCAGCAAGTGAGAGACAGTGGTGACTATGGTAGGATGCCCCTGTGGTGAATTTGGCGATTTTGTTGTAGCAGGTCTCTAGCTTATTTAGATTGCATTGCCTTAGGTTGGTATATATTGGAGAGGCATACAGTAGGGTGGAGATAAGGTGGGAATTTGCTATTGAAATCTTTGCTGCTTTGGTGAGAAGTTGCTTATTTCTGTATAATGCTCCTAGTTTTTTGTGGACTTTTTTATGGTCATGGATATGTGAATGTCAAATTTTAGTTTATTGTCTGTTTCCACTCCTAGCAATTTGGTGTGTTCAGTTAGGTATATATTGGTGTTGTCTTTTGCTGTGATGTTAAAGTGAGAGTTGTTTTGAGTATGTTTGGTGGGTTGGAAGATGAGTAGTTTAGTTTTGTTTGGGTTGAGTATTAATTGGGCATTGGATAACCAAGTTTCAACAGAGGAAAAGGCTTCCTGTGTGACTTTTTGCAGTTTGGGTAGGGACAAGGCTGAGCAGATGATGGTTGAGTCATCTGCGTATTGTATGAGTGTGCCATGTTTGGTGGCAGAGGCTAGATTATTGGTGAAAACAGAGAAGAGTAGGGGTCCTAGGATGGATCCTTGGGGAACCCCTATGGAGACAGGTAGTTGGGGAGATATGTCATTCTGCCATACAATGGATTGTTGGCAGTCAGACAGGTAACTCTGAAACCAGTTGTTGACTGATTGTGAGAAGGATAGGTTATTGAGGACAGAGATAAGTTGTTTGTGTGGGACCATGTCAAATGCTTTAGATAGGTCTAGGAAAGTAGCAGAGGAGAGATAGCTATTGTTTTTATGCTGAAGGATAGTGTTAGTGAAGGAAAGTAAGGCAGTGGTGGTGCTATGGTTTGGTCGGAAACCATGCTGAGTATTGGAAAGGAGGTCGTTAGTAAGGATGTAGTCTGAGACCTGAGAGTGTATGCATCTCTCTAGTATTTTGGAGAGTGGAGAGAGAATAGCTATGGGGCAGTAATTGGTTAGTTCTGTGGAGGGTCTGTCTTTGTGGAGGGGAATTATATGTGATACATTCCACAGTGTGGGAACGTAACTTTCTGACAGAGATCGGTTAATCAAGATGGATTCTGGGTAGGCCAGAGCATCAGCTGCGATTTGTAGGTATTCACTTGGGAGGTCGTCTGCTGCTAATTTGGTGGGCTTAAGTTTAGTTTAGAGTTTTTTTATGTTGGAGGTAGGTACAGGAGAAAAAGAGAAGGCAGTGGGGAGATTACTAGTTGAAGGTGTGGGTTGGGGGGGGTGTGTTGTTTAGCTAGTGATAGCATGGTTTGTGTGAAGTGTGTATTGAATGAGGTAGCAATATTTTCTGAGGAGTGAGGAATGTTAGGAGGAGGGGTACTGACTTTACCTGGGTGGAGGATAGAGTTTATGGAGGACCAGAATTGTTTGGGGTTGTGTTGGGAGGAGTCTAGAGCAGACTGGCAGTATTGGAATTTGTCCTGTTTTATTAGCTTTTTGACTCTATTTTGTATTTCTAGGAATTTGTCTAGTTGAGGGGGTTTTGGTTTTTGCACCAGTGCTCCCAGGCTTTATCCCTGTTTTTAATTTCTGACTTAGTGGTTTTCTGTAGCCATGGGGAGGGTTGTGCTTTGATTCTGGAAAGTCTTATGGGGGCATGGTAATTAAGGATGCTCAGGAAGGTAGTATTAAAAAATTCAACTGCATCATCAAGACTGAGGTATTTTAGAGGATGCCAGTTACATTCTTTGAGGGATGAGATGAATGTGAGTGGGTTAAAGTTTAGTTTTTTATGTATTTGATGGTAGATGACAGGTTTAGCTTGGTATAGGTATTTTTTTAGTAGGAATGTTCAGGAGTGATCACTGAGGCTATCTGATAAGCAGCCTGTTATATAGGACTGGGGTCTCTTACTGACTAGTATCCAATCCAGGGTAGTGTGCTTGCTGGAGTTTTTATTTATCCTGGTTAGCGACTGGACTAGTTGGGTGAAGCCATGAAGATTTACATGATGGGTTGGATGGTTGCCAGAACAGGATTGCCAGTCAATATTGAAATCACCTAAAATGATAGTTTCTTGGGGGAGATGTTGGGTAGTCCAGCTGAGGAGGTTTTCTAGTGGAGGGATGTTTTGGCCAGGTGGGAAGTAGCATCCACTTATGTTGATGGTTTTGCTTTGGTTTATTTTGAGGTTGGTATATATTATTTCTTCATTGCCTATTTGTGGAGCTGATGATTTTAAGATCTGGATGTTTAGATGCTGTTTAAATATTATAGTTACACCGCCTCCTTTTTTGTTTAGCCGGTCTACTCTTAGTATGTCATAACCTGTAGGGAGTATTTGCTCACTGGTAATGTGAGGTTTTAGCCAGGTTTCTGTCAGGATGACTATATCTGGGGAGTACAAGTCTATGGTTTCATGGAGTTTATGGACTTTGTTGGATATACTTCTAATATTTAGGCTTAGTAGAAGGAAGTCACTTGGCTTTCTATTGGCTGTAATATGGGAGAAGTTGTGGTTTCTAGTCTTATTATGAGGATTGGGGTTGGAGATGGTAGGGCCAGGGTTGGGGTGGATGTCTCCACTTAGGGCTAGTTTTGATATGCATGAGGTTATTAGTTTTCTCAGTTTTTGAATGTGTTTGTTTATAAGGGAAGCTTTATAATTGTGCTCTGTGGGTAATAGGTATGGTGGGAGGGTTACTATGTTAAGATGTAGGGATGCTTTATGTTTGAGTAATATAGTTGGTTAGGGTTGCCACCTTCATTCACGGCTAAAACCGGAGCCAAGCCACACCCCTCTAGTCACCAGTAACCCCGCCCGCCCCACCCCCTCTCCCGCCAACATACCGCCTATTTTGTGATGTCACGACAGCATCACTCAACGGGAACGCCCTCTTTTTTCGTTCCCGCCGCCTGCTTTTGGCTGATTTGCTAAGCTTTTCTGTAAAAAAAGCATAGTAAATCAGCCGATCAATGGGAACGCCCTCTTTTTTCGTTCCCGCTGCCTGCTTTTGGCTGATTTGCTATGCTTTTCTGTAAAAAGCATGGTAAATCAACCGATTAAACTCCGATAGTCTGTTTCCTTTTTGAAACAGAATACCGGAGTTTGTACAGTGTTTTCCGGACTACCGGAGAATCAGTTTGATTTCCTGATAGTCCGGAAAAAAAATGGAGGGCTGGCAAGCCTATAGTTGGTAGAATATGTGGGGGGTGCATAGGGATGGTTCTTGAGTTGGTGGGAGGGGAGCTGAGTGAGGGTGAGACATGAGTGGTGGTGTGAGTAGTAGTACAGTGGTAGTGGCTGAGTGGGGGAATGATGGAGCTTTGGTAGGATGTAAGATATGCAAGGAGAGTGCATGCAGTGAGCATAGGTAAAGTATGCTTGTACATGTTAGTTGAGGAGGTGTGATAGTAGTGGGAAGATGGAGGAGGTAGTGTTGGGTTAGTGCTGTGGTTGGCTATTGGAAAGATGGGAGGGGTTTGTGAGTGTAATAAAGGTGGGACCACTGGGGGTGGGAGGGAATTGGGGGCAGGGTGGGGAGAGAAGAGGGTAGAGACCCTGTTAGTTGCTCTTTGAAGAGGGTAGAGACCCTGTTAGTTGCTCTTATGAGGGGGCTGGAAGCAATCAGGTAACAGAGTTAACTGATAAATGAACATATGATAGTGGCAATGGTGGTTGTAGTTTTAAAAATGGTGCCTGCCACAGGTAATATTTATTAACTTTGGGATTGTCTTAAGGTAATAAACAGGGAAGGGGGGGGAGAACAAGGGTGTGAGTAGGCAGTTCTTTCTACTGCTGCTAATGAGCCAAAGCAAAGATAAGTTTGTGTTTAAGAAACAATCACAATTGACCAAGGACTGTTCTGAAACTGTAAGTCATTTCTTAACCATTTCTCAGGTGGAAAAACAGGATAACCTTGTATCAGTAGGTTACTGTGGTCTCAGTTTAAATTAACAAACACACAGTATTGATCAGTTACAGATACTATTTGCTAACAGAAGGGAATAAGAGAGAAAATGAAAGATGTGTGTGTGTGTGGGGGGGGGGCTGCTTACAAGCCAAAGCAGAGTGCTCTCCAGGGGAAAATGAATATTGGCTCAAACAGGTAGACACATACTCAAAGTTAACTTTAGCTGTTTGCAGACAGTTCAGACCAGGACTGCGCTTTTCTTATAAGAATGATAAAGGTGGTACCGCAGTTGAATACTTAAGAGTGGTGTTAGGTCTAGAAAAGAAGAGTACATAGAGGGGTAAGCACTTTGAGATGGTAAAGATATATTATAAAGATTACAAAAAACAAACTGAGCAAATAGCGACTGTATGCAGGAAAATATGTCTTGAACCAAACAATCAAAACCACGTCAAGATGCTAGACCCCATGTGGTCAGACTGGAATCATGTACAAAAATATTTAAAATGCTGTAAATAGTCCCAGAGTGTTGTTAAAATGTAGGAAACATCAAGCCATGACAAAATAAACACTTTTTTTGAGTCTGTGGGTGCGGTACTCCTTTAAGGGGTAATTAATTAGGGTGTCGAGGATGTGCAGTGAGAATCGGGTTTTCTTAGAGGAAATGAAGGTGATGAAGGGGTTCTTCTCAGAGACAGGTACCCCAAGAACTTGATTAATCAATTGATGAAAGAAGTGAACCAATGGAGGAAAGGAAAATATGACCCAATTTTGGGGAAAACTTTACCACAAAGTAATCATAATATGGAAATTAAAGGGCTGAATTATGAAATGGCATTTATACACACACATTTTATTCCAGTGAAATTGAGAACATCATTAGGAAGTACTGGAAACTTTTGGTTATGAATAGTGAAACCAGCAAAATTATTCCATCAGTATCGACATTTATTCAAAAGAGAGATATGAATTTAAAGGAAATGCTGTAAAAAGATGGTAGTGATAAAAGTATAGTTAGACCCCACAAGAAAGGGGGAACATGTAAGTGTGTTTTTTGTCAACAATATAGTAATATTATAGAACAGGAAAGTATTAGTATCCCATCCAGAAAGTTTAAAATTAAATTTAAAGAGCATTTTAATTGCAACAGCAAAGGGGTTGTGTACATCAGTGTCTGTCAGACATGCCTTAGCTTTTATATAGGCAAGAGAGAGAGACCATTGAAAAGAGGGATATATGATCACTTGCATGAGATCTCCCAGAAAAAATATACAAATGCCTTATTTAGACACAAGAAAGACTGTAAGAAATGTATTTTCAAGTTCTCTGTACTTGAACAAGTGAAACCAGATATAAGGGGTGGACTGTGGGAAGCTCTTTTAGAAAACAAAGAAGTATACTGGCAGCTTAGGCTGGATTCAACTAAAAAAATGGGACTGAATGATCATGTCAGTATTAACAGTGTCCTTAAATTAAGGGCAGATAAACTTTAGAAAAGGAAAGAGCATATGCATTCATTTTGTTTGTTATTGTTTTAAAACAAGGATTCATGACAGTATGCATTTTATTATGGCAGCTAGACTATGTGTATTCATCTTGGTTGCTACTGTTTTAACACAAGGGTTTAGTACAGCATATATTTTACTATGGCTTTAAATAAAGCAGGGGAATGAATTTAATTAATTATGCATGAGATGGTACTACTGGCTGACAATTTTTGAATTTGTTTAAAAGTGGCTGATTGATTGTATTCCATGTTCTGATGAAGCTTGGGATAGACCGAAGTGAAAGAGCTTAACTTCTTGTGGAATTGTTTGTGCTGTGCCATTTTAACAGTTTTTTCATACATCCTGGGCTATTAAACAATGTTTGGAGCCTGAACTTCTTGTGGAATTATTTGTGCTGTGATATTTCAACAGTTATTTCATATATCCTGAACTGTACAAAGGTTTGGATCCTGCTACGGTGTTTTTTTGTTTAAATGGGAAATAGGTCAATGCTAAGAGAGACACAGCCTCTGACCTAACCATTATGAAGTCTGCAATGGTTAAAGAGGAGCACTACTTGCTTGGGCAGTCTATCCGGTCAGAGCTTTAGGAGGGACCCCATTCCAAATACCTTTGGCTAGGGTTCACCTTGACTGGGAGGGTGGAAAAGAAAGCCAGCAAGTAGGTGTGCTTGAGAATATCCCTGCAGATGTCCTGATAGGGAATTATTTTGATAATACAGTACCTTGTGTAAATGCAGTGACATGCAGTCAGGCTTGGAGACAAGCATGTGGGTCTGGTAGACTGGGGAAGGACTCAGACAGACCACAGACTTGAAGCCAGGACTGGTGAGGTGGCTACATCAGGAAGGGAGTTATCCTGTAGCAGTGAGACTGAAGGTGAGCCACAGCTGCTTGTGGGTACTGATGTTCCTTTGGACAGAGTGACTGCAAGGGCAGAGGTGAGTAGTAGTAGCCAGGCTGACAGTCAGGCAGTGCTGTCAGAGGATACCAGACTTCCTGTGGAAGGGGAGCTGGGAAGGGTTATAAAAAGAAAGTTGAGACAGGCTCAGCTCTCAGACCCTACATTACAAGGCCTGAGGGAGGTAGCTAGTAAGGCACCTGATTCTCAGGGGAAAGGGGAATCTGAATACTGGGACAAAGGGTTACTGTATAGAGAGTGGACCCCTGAGGGAGGGCTAGAGGGTGGGAGAATACAGCAGTTGATAGTGCCCAGACCCTACTGTCTGAGACTTTTAGCCATAGCCCACGATATTCCCTTTGTAGGTCTTATGGGCATAAAGCATACTAAGAGATGTATTATGCAGAACTTTTATTGGACTGGGATCTCCAGAGATGCAACTGGGTACTGCAGGACCTGTGTGCAGTGCATGTGACATTTCTAAGTTCTTAAATTTAAAGTAATATACGCTTTACATAACATATCCCTCTATATACACAATATTAATTACAAAACTTACTAGCTAAATTAATACATACTATGTCAACTTTTTATAAAAATATGAATGCCAAACTTCATATAAAAACTCATGAATTGCATTCCAAACATGTATGTTACATAAGACAAAACATCTAAATAAAAAACAAACAACTGGATTTTGTCCTACATCTACATCGGGCAGGATTCACGAAGCCTCCGTGTAAGAGTTACAAGGCTTACACGGAGGCTGCAGTTAAACGGTGTGACATCAGCATGTCATGCATATGCATGAGGGCATGCTGAATCACACCTAAGATTTACACGGTCCGTGGAATACAGTAGGGGGCGTGTCCGTAGGCCGAGCCCTGCAAACGGACACGCCCCCAGAAGAGTAAAAGTCCCGAAAGTAAACCCCCACGACAGAGTCCATGGAAATGTGAATAAACACAACACAACACATGCCCCCACAGACTACGAACATAAAATATATAAATGAACATGTTATATATTTTTTTAAATTGTAAAGATGTTTGCCCGTGAGTGCGCTCGTTTGCGCGGGCGTGCCCATAGCTTAGCCACAGTTAGCAGTCAGTGGAAAAGCATATAAGAACTAAATATGCAACATAAACCAAAAAGCAATAGCGTAGCGGTAGAGATGTTGGTTGAAGAGCAGGCAGTCATAGTTCGAGACCCCACAACATCAATTTCTATTTTTAGTGAAATAAGCACGAAACAAGTCCCTGACATATATGTACACATATAAAATTATATTTTATGTAAAATGTAATGAAATGGGCCATTTATTTTGAAGAAATGTGAGATAACAAAATAATAAAAAATGCCAGATGTGCCTATAGCTGAGCTACAGTTTAACAAGTTGAGTGCATCTGCCCGTAGGTGAGCAGTGGTTTAACAGGTGTAAAATGAGTGCCCGAAGGTGAGCAGTGGTTTAACAGGTGCAAAATGAGTGCCCGTAGGTGAGCAGTGGTTCAACAGGTGCAAAATGAGTGCCCGTAGGTGAGCAGTGGTTTAACACGCTGAAACTGTGTGCCCCTAGCTGAGCTGAGCGTAATATGCGTGCTGACAGCCAAATGAAGCATAAACCAGCATAATCCGTTTGCGCGGAGCTGCGCACCATGCCAACAAGCTAATGGACGGGCAATGTTGAGCAAGCTGTAACAAAACTGCCTTTACACAGACACACCTCCTAGCCTGTCTAGACAGTCATAAAATATAAAAAGCAGTGGCCAGGTTCGAACCCAGGATACCATGCACCATAGTCAAGGTACTGAACCACTACGCCATGATAGCTGTACTGAGAAATGCAGTAATAGCAAATATATAGGAATGAATAGAAAGAGGAGCATGACAAAGCAGGTTTTGTGAAGCTGATACAATTCCAAAATGGCCAATCACAGATAAGTGCGGGAAAAATGGCATATATAAGCCCCATAGGCGGGAATACACAGCATAACCGATTGTAGAACTAACTTGCAGCCAGAATGTCAGGAGTAGGTGAGGGTATTTGCTTTCGAGCACAGAGGTGGGGCGTTGAGGAGTCCAAATATATGGTTTGGCTCCTTGTCCACAATCATGAGGCCCAACTCATGCAGGGCCAGGTCCTGTGGGGAGCATATAGGGCTGAGGCGTGGGACCGGTTGGTTCATGATCTTACCAGTGCCACAGGGATTCCAAGGACTGGTGAGCAGGTCTGTCACCAGCATGCGGACCTGAAGAGACAGAAGCAGGACCAACTGAACCTTTGGATCCAGGAGGCCCGGCAAATGCCCAATGCCCCACTACTGAGTAAGTTACATCTAATTATTTATGTAAGAAATTAACCTAGCTGATATTATGGAGATGTGTATTTCAATATTACTTTATTTATATTACAGCTGCAGGTGTCCGTTCTGCAAACCGTAGTGCCTATGGCTATAGGCTTGTGCAGTTGCGCCACCAGGCAGGTCAGTAATCTTCTCCCTGTAACTGTAAATAAATATAAAAGTATGACAGTTAGCAAAAGAGTGCAGTATAGTCACTAATTAATAAAATGTGCAAGTAACAGTGTAAGAAGGTTTGCAAGTATTGCTTGATTACAAAAGTGTGTTGCAGTCTGTAATCCAAACAGAAAAATGAAAATGTCTGAAATAAAGTCTGAAATAAAGATGTCCCACCTGTAATATAATAGTACACAACCTGCAGCAGGATGAAAAGTACAGCTGCAGAAGCTGAGAAAACACGTGTGAAATATATCCCTGTTGAAATACTGAAACATGACAGAAGTGAGACTGCTGGAAAGGATTGTAATAACTACAGGTAAAACATGTCAATAAAGCCTAGAAGTAAGTACCATCCTGAATTGTAAAAATAAAACAAGTGAGAGAGTGTGAGAAAGAGTTATGAATCCACCAATAAAGTAGTAATAACTCCTGAATAAAGTATACTGCAGTCAGTACAGAATTAAATGAATGTGACAAGCAGAACCAAACTGCGAAATGTGTTCAAAATGTTCCTGCAGCTGGAATGTGTATCCCAAAATCTGGATATGTTGCTCTCAGTCTGCAATATGCAGATAGTATGGTTGTCTGAAATACCAAACATCCACAGTTGTCTATAGCTATATAAAGCAAATGTAGCAGGATGATGTAGCTGAAGAGAGCCAGATATGAACATGTATGAATAAAAATGAAAACGTATATTGATGTAGCAGTAACATTCCTATCACCAACTCGAAGTAGTTATCACATAGGAAACTGTAGGTAGAACTGTAGTGTGTATATATCTGCAGCTATTAGAAATGTACAGCATATGTATTGGTATTTGAAGTTGTTAATTAAATTTTCTTCACCCTACCCTATAACCACATATAATCCATTCCATGTGAAATTGGTATGTGCAATCACAATTAACACCCCTGGACATTTGTCCTGTTGGGTCATACATATTTGCATGTACATTGATGCATCTGTCCTGTTCATACATCCAAACCTGATGGCCTGTTGTCATCAATCAACCCTGCATGTTGTTGGACTGTGTATTGCTGTTCAAATTATGCATATGTTATGCTCACTGTTCAATGGTTTGAATATCTGGGTGTTTGGTTAATGGGAATACTAATGCATGCTGTTACAACTAATTGTGAATGGTATTGTATGTTACTAACCCAAACTGTCATGACATAATGCAAAACATAGGACGACAGGGAAGGCGGGTTCCAGCGGACCCACCTCTCCCACCTCAGTCCAGGCCCTCCTCCAGTGGCCTTGTGCCACCTGTGGGTGGAAGCGCTGCAGGGGATGGGGCTCGTCCCCCCTCTGCAAGTGTGGCCGGAGGAGAACCACCACTCTCCCTCTGTAGCGTGCGGACTGTGGTGCGTAGGGAGATCCAGGAAGCTGTTCTTGGGCCCCTATGCCAGCTTGAGGCACAGGTGGCACAACTAACGGGCATGCCTGCTGCCCGGCCTACACAGCCCCCAGCACAGCCTCGTCCTGGGCAGTGAAGGCACAGTGGCAACTGCCCATGGGTGGGGATATCAGTTCCACTGTTGCCATCTGTGGGCTCATGGGCTCTAGATATCCAAACATCCATCCCCGTCAATTGTGTAACCCCCCCCACACGTGTCATACACCGCCCCTGTATGCATCTTGTTTGTCTTGTCTGTTGACCTACCTAACCTACCTCCCCAGCTATACCGACTTCCTTTACCTGACATACCACTCTCACCTGAAAAAAAAAAAAGGGCACTCTGTACCCACAAAAAAATTATGCCCCATACATAGCTGCCCATTTCGCACACATGTCTGCTGGACATGGAAACTGTCAATTACAAGTGGCTGTACAACAAGTATTATTGTTGTCCTTACACCTCTCTCAGGGGTGGAAGGTTTTAAATGTCACACAAAATTACAAACATATGCACAGCTGTTGCTGATGAAGAAATGGGCAGCTATGGGCCTTACCTACATCCCTCCTGAAAAACCCAAGCTTGTTTCCCTACTGTCTTACCCTCTTTGTGACCCCTTTTTCACCACTTTCCTGTCTCCCCATTTTCATTTCTTTCAAAGAAAATAGCGCGGGTGTGCGCAAGAGTAAGCACTTTTAAGCAGTTGCAAGTGGGTGTGCACGGAGTTGAATGCCAGTGCGCATGCGGGAGCTCCGCACAAACCAGCGCTAACCCGGTTACAACTGCTTAAAAGTGCCTTAGTCACTCTGAATGACAGGTCCTGTAGTCTGTTCAAAAGCAAAATAAAATCCCACTGTCAGTCTCGAACCCAGGACCTTGGAGACAGTAGTCTGCATGACTTACCACTAAGCCATGACTGTTATATAAGAGCATTGTGCTACAATAAATATATCATGTAATAGTAAGAATGAATGTAAAGGGAATATAGGATGTGTAGTACACAAAGCATGTCATGTATATTTACTGTAAAATGTAGTGGATCTCTATAATAGTAGTGTGCGAACAGAAACAGCCATGCTGGTTGGTAGCTAGTAGGTAATAATGTCACTGTAGCACCTTGCAAACCACACACATACTCACAGCAGGATAATCACTGCCCATATCCCACAACCTCTTACAGGAACACATCCGGATCAAGTAATAAAATATGTGGAGCAAAGGGCCAAAAACAGGGACACATTCCAAATAATGTTACAACAAACTTAGACAGTTCAGAGAGTAACAGGGTCTGCATTTTGTTGGATGTTTGGAAGGGTATGAAGTCTGAAACTTAAATGTTTGTCACTATATTCTGACTTGAGCCCAGAGTGATTTGCCAGAAAGAGCTGTTCATGAGATATTGACCAAAATATGAGGCAGAAATGTGGACAACCTGCAAATATCTGTACACTTGAGAGGTCTGACACTGCCATATTTGAATAGCTAAGAGCCTAGACATAGCAACAGTGACTGAGTTACAGGGATGCCCCACAGACTCCATGTGAAATGTACAAACAGTAGGCAGAAAGGTGTTACAACACATGCAATGGTAACTATGAAGTCCTGAAAGTATGCACCACTTGCACGGCAGAAATAGTGTAGTAATACATATGCTCATGCTATCCCACAGTCACAACTGCAGAATACCAGACAATTTAATGGGTGTACCCCACTGATATGTACCATTCCATGAGGCAGATAAAAGATGCACCTGAGAGTCTCTGGGGCCTGCTCAGCAGCATACTCAAATACCCTAATAGATGTCAAGGCCCACACCATGGCCAGACCACACTGCATGCAGTAACACCCTAGCAGATATAGCAAGCATTCCAAGGTGTGAATGTACATGGAAAATAGGAAAGCCACAGCAACACACTACAGTCAAGACACCTAGCAGGCATACAAGTAGTGAATGTAAAGGGCAAATATTGAAGCCATAGCAACAAAGTGCAAGAGCCACTGCTATACACCAGTTACACCACATGTTCCACAGGAAAGCACACACACCCACATTAACAGTAGTAGTAGTCTTAGGTGTCAGTGTACATACACACTTAGTACAGGAAACTGGATAAATGAATGGAGAAATGTTAATCTACAACACAGCCAGAAATATGAGAGAGATACTAACCTTTACACTCACAGAACAGTGTCCACAGCATACCAGCATGGTCCCTGCCCTTCAAATCTGAAAGGGCTATGCCTATCTCACATACCTTTTTATAGCACTGTCCTGAAATCACAGTGAGAACTGCAATCAGTACACAACTGGCTGCATGCAATTAGCAAATGCTGGCTAACAATTGGTGCAGAGGCCATCACATGGACATATGCAGATACCTACAAAAGCATGCTGTACTCCCAGTCCACACATGCAATACTTTCATTGCACCCTGTGGAGGTAGGGAGAGACAGAGAGAGAGAGAGAGAGAGAGAGAGAGAGAGACAGAGAAAAAAATTAAACATACACAAACAAAACCGGTCAGCAACAACCACTTGAAAGCTGACAACTGGCAAGTGGAGAAGCAGGACACAAAACCAGACGGCAACACAAGCAGCTGTGACAAACACAGGTAATGTAAAGTAATACTATAAAAGTCTACATACTGTGAACTCTCCATATGTGTCATTGGTCTGTATCCATATGTATATGAAGATGTGCAAAGGGCAGGGGACATACAGCAACTATCAGTGAAGGTTGTACATACATATGTATGTGAGAGCATCTATGTGCACATATCAATGTAGGTTGAATGTAGGTTGTAGTGCAATGTACAAAGTAGGTTTCACAGTTATGTATGTTTAGCAGTATGTTAGTGTGTGTGTATACAGTTTTGTAAACAAACATGTTGATATACCTATCTATCATATGGATACGTATGTATGTCAATATATGTATGTATGTATATATATATATATATATATATATATATATATATATATATATATATATATATATATATATAATATGCATATATGTATACATACATAGAGAGAGATGTAGGAATACATAGACAGATGTAGATAGAATATGTACAAACATATATATGTAATACACACATACAGATATAGATATATGTAGACACATATACATAGACAGACAGATCTATCTAGAGGTATGACTGTATATGACGATCTCACACTCCCCCTGTCCCACCCCCTCTATCACTCTCACCCCTTCTCTGTCACCACCCCTCCATATCTATAGCAATATATGTACATCAATATATATATGTGTATATGTAGACAGACATATATATATATATATATATATATATATATATATATATATATATATATATATATATATATATTTATACACATGTGGCAATGCACTCAAACACATTACCAATGCACAGTGACTGACAACACCACAGAGTGCACACATACTACCCACATAGAGGTTACAACTCCTGGATTTACATACTTAAGTCACACCCATGACAGATGTCCAACAACCATAGTAACACCTCACACCATCCACAACCTAAATGACTGCTGTGTGTCATCCGTGACACTGCAATAGAGAGCACATGGTGGAGGTACAAGTTCCTACCCACAGATAAGACATACCCTGCAATAAACCACACAGCGTTAAGAAGCAAGACTCCCCATGAGTACATGTCACACATACCCCTGCTGAATGTTAGTCAGATAGGTAATATACCATATGAGACACCCTGTGCAACTGTTTGACAGCAGCAGGTACCATCACATCACATGTGTCACAATGGTCAGGGTAGCAGAACAGTATGCTGCTGTAGTCCCAGGGGCAATAGCATATTGTATTGTATTGTATTGTAATGTATTGTATTGTGTTGTATTGTATTGGTATGTAGAGGTGCCTCCTTCCTGGAGTGGCACCACTGTTGCTGTGTGCCAGTGTACAGGTGCATATCCCGTAGTCAGGCTACTGTTACATAGCACTTCTATATGTGTGTTTAGCTCCTCTTGGAGTTCATGTAGCATGCAACCGGGGATACCATCAGGTCCCATTCATGATGTGTATCCTGCTTTCCTGAGGGCGGCTCTCACCTGGACATCTGTGATGACAGGGAGGTTACAGTCAGCTGGGATAACTATGTCTTATTTGGGGGAGAGGGAGGGGGGAAACCTGCACTGAACCTGTCTGCCACAATGTTGCCAATATCTGTGGGTTCAGGGAATTATTTCTTGTTGTGTACTAACTATGAGCATAGTGGAGGGTTTCTGACCAGGTTGCTAACATAACTGAAGAAGGCCTTGTGGTTATCTGTAGTGTCCCTGTTTATTTCCCTCTCAAAGTTGCCCATGGATGTTTGTATGTGAGAAAATAGCTCCTTACTAGTGCTGATCAGACATGCCTTCCCTTTATGTAATTATGCTCTGTCTTGCAGTAGCTTCCATCTTTTGTTATGCAATCTGTCTATGGCTGGGGTCCACCAGACAGGATGCTGTCCCTTTGTGGAGAGTGTCTTGGTCTTATATGGGATTGCATGATCCATGCATTCTCAGAGATGTCCGTAGAAATAATTTGTGAAGGGGTCAGCATTGTGGGTTGTGTCTTCCACTGGCCCAGTGGCTGAAAGGATACCATGTCGCTGTTACAAAGTGTAAAGTTTGCATTTGAAATGTTATTCACTATAGTCATTTGTGCTGGTGGTGGAGGTGGGATATGTATATCCAGGGCAATTAGTTTGTGGTCAGCTCACAGTAGTTGATGATGTACCCCATACAGTACCTCGATACAAACCCCCAGAGTGAGGAGGTGCTTTGGACCTGAATCAGTGTTCTGACTGCTGGGGTTTGGTAGTATGTCATATGGAGTGTGCCAGGTACTGTTGCACAGTTGTTGGATGAGCACTGATACCTGGCCATTTACATGTGTATCCACCAATAGACAGACAGATGCTATATATGTGAGATATGTTGTATCACAACAGTCGAGTAGCATGTGTAGTATGTGTGCCAAATTCTGCTGACATATTTAGCTGATATCATGTTATTTCCTTTTTCAGGACTATGGCTCACCAGCACAATCCATCTTACTCAGCAGTTGAGGATGAGGAGATACACCAGAGCCTGGTGCGGGATTATGCAATACTCTTTTCCCGCACCAGCCAGAATCAGCAGGAGAGGGCTGCACTGTGGCAAGACCTGGTCCGTCGTGTAAATGACATAGGCACGCATAATAGGACATATGAGCAGGTATGACATCACTGCAGTGATTTAATCAGAAATGTCCATCAGCGTGCGTCGGATATCCACAGGCAACAGGTTGCCACAAGTGGTGGGGTGGCTACACATCCCCCACTCACCAGACTGGAGGGACTACTCATAAGTGTTGTGGCTCCAGCCTGCCAACAACAACAGCAGCAGCAGACATGCATTATGATGGAGGTTGGAGCCATGCAGCAGCAAGACTACGAGCGTGCAGGTAATCTGCCATATGTATAGTTGATTGTTGTGTACACTGGTAGTTAATGCATGTGTGAGGTGTGTCCTTGGTTTGTAGCTGTCATCATAGTATTTAATGTGCAACTGTGATATTCTCAATATCAGCAGCTGACCTGTGAAAGGCGACTGTTGTACTACTAACCTGTATCATACTCAGTAACAATGGCACAGTTGTGCCCACTGACATTAGTTTCCTCACTTCTGCAGGTCCCTCCGGTGTTACAGCAATGCAGCCTATCCATGCTGGTGAGTGTGTATTAACAATACCTTTAATAGTCTTGATAGTAATAGTAATATTAGGCTCACTGAGTAGTGCTCTGTGTATGCATGCAGGTGTGTCTGTGTCTGTGTGTTGATATCTCGCATACTGAGTAGTGTGCAACTGTGTACAACTGTGTGAAACTGTGTGCATGTGTGCATGTGTACAACTGTGTGCATGTGTGCATGTGTGCAACTGTGTGCATAAGTGCATGTGTGCACCTGTGCATGTGTGCATGTGTGGACCTGTGCATGTGTGGATGTGTGCATCACTGGTAATATTGTGTAGACATTGTAAACTGTGTTTCCTGTTTCCCTCCCACAGGTTCTGGTGCTGCTCTGGTATCATGCAGCAGGGAACCTGAATCAGGTGCCATGGGTACTGATAATGATGACATCTGTGTAATGGCACAGAAAGGTATGCCAGGGTCCATCACTGGTCAGCCAGTTGACAGTACACAGCTGTCAACCCCATCAATGCGCACAGTTATCCTGCCAATACACCCTTTGTCACCAATGTCCCTAGGTGATGGACAGGATACAGTGGGCATTGACCAGGGTAATGTGGTATCTGTGGCACATGCGTCCCCACAAAGCAGCCATGGGCATGGCCCTGAGATGGTACCACACAGAGAGATGTCCAGGGCTTCTCGTGGGAGCATCCATGGGCGTACTGCCCCTGCCAGACGTGCCCACAGAGGTCTTACAACCTCAGCTATGTTTTGGGCTGTCATGCAGGCACAGTCACGTATAGAATGGCACACCAGACAGGGTCTGAGGGAGCTGACAGCATGTCACACAGCCATGACTGACAGTATGCGTAACATTGCGGCTGCCATCCGTAATTTCTCCAATGTCATAGACAGACGTTGTGGGGACATATTAGACCGGTTCCACAACTACATGTCCATGAGCCAGGGTGATGGTGGATGGTTGAGGCGTCAACGTGGGCATATGCCAGCAACAGCAGCAGCTGGCAGTCGTCACAGACGACAACAGGGCCGCAGCCGCCCCCATAGTGCCAGCAGCAGCCCCAGCAATGCTGGGTCTGTGCTGTCATCAGACCGCCCCAGGAGACCACGTGCACATGGCTCTGGCCAGACCTGACAGGGATCTGTGTCCAGTCAATGAACACCTGCTTCTGATGACAGTACCCAGTCTGGGTTGGTACCGGATATGGTCCGTAGCACCCCTGCAAGGCACAGGTACCGTGTCCGTGGACAGAGACACTGATCTGTATGACCTGGCAGGTATAGTCTGTGGCTATCCACAAACACCAGTATATGGCAGCCATGAGGTGGAACTGTGTGCATCCATACACACATGCAAACTGACAACACCTAGGGCTACCGCATACACGCACACACTGCATCAACATTGCCCCACCTTGTACTGCTGTCCTTTACCAACACACATACACATACATGTCAATTGGTGGTATTGGTGGCTGACTCAGGAATACCAAGTTCACACCCTGTGCATATGATGAAACTGTGCCACCTCCTGCAATCTGTAACATCAGTGCAGGTACAGGTTATCATGTTTCTGATGCACAGGGTGATTACATAGACGTGTAGTAATAGTATCATGTTGTTAACAGTACTGTGTGCTGATATAATTGTGGGTATATCGCAGCATGCCTGATGCAGTAAGGGTATGATTGTCATGTACTGTTGTCTACACCCATGGTAAGTACCATAGTGTATCATCTGCACATGTTGGCATACTGGTGGTAAGGATGTCAACAGAAGGCTACATACATAGGTAGCACAGGGGATAAGGTAATGAAAGTATTGATATGCAATGATGGACATGTAAACTGCAAATGGCATGTTGCCCACACTGGACTCTGCAATGTGGATGTATGAGGATGTTGATATGTGTGCAATACTACACGACTGGTACAGGACACACAGGAGCACCCTAGCACTGCAAGCTCACATCTCATACCATGCTAGACAGCCCCAACACACAAAACTAACTGTCACAGGAGGGAGAGTCCCCATACATGTCAGGGATACTGTGGAGGCAGGTCAGGTAGCATACATCCTACAAAGTATGGAACCACTGAGGGAAGGCTCAGTGTCTGTTATTTGACATGTGTATTACTGCAGGTATGAGCACCTGGGTTTCCATCCAGTTATTGTACATCCTGACGGTACATGGTCTGTACACTTGTGTGTGCTGAGACTGGACCCTAGCCATCTGACCTGTGTATTTCCATGTACATGTGTATAGTGCCTGCATATTTGCACTGTTACCTACTGGAAGTGGTACAGCTTGTTTGTTGTACAATGGACTACATGCAGCCCTGCTTACTGTAGCTTTGTTTGCATGCATGTTTGCTTGCAGTTACCCTGGAACACTGATCCCACCTGCAATGCAGAGTTACAGAGCTTCTGTGGACTCCTAGTGACATCTGTATAGCTTACTATATGTATGTCCATGTCTCACTTGACAGAACGTCACTGTTTGACCTGTCCACATGTACGTTGCCTGTGACACATTGCATATGACTTACCTGGCATTTGTCCACGTGAGCAGTCATATATGCCAGTGCTAACTAATCACAGACACTACACCCTCACATACTCACCTTCTGTTGAACCACCTGCTCCACTAGGGACGGCTTGCACCTGTCACCCCTGGGCTTTCGGATATTGGCAAAGGCTCTTGCTACCCCCATAGTGGCTTTTTTAGGCAAGGCTCAAAGGACAAACCCACCTCCATAGGTATCACAAGGGATAAGAATAAGAGTAATGCTACTCAACGCCAGAAGTCTAAACCTCAAGATGCATGCACTCGAAACTCTTCTTAGCATGGAGAACATCGATATCTGTGCAGTAACCGATACCTGGTTCAGGGCTACCGAGAGCACCCCAGCACTACCAGGTTATACCTCATACCATGCTTTTCAGCCCCAAAACCTGGACAGAACCACAAAAGGAGGGGGAGTATCGATATTCATCAAAGATACCCACACCTCCAGGTTGGTGGCAAAGCACGAAGCATCAGAGACTATCCATGTGCAACTAACAGTGGGTAAAACTGCCTTCCAGGTTATAGCCTGCTACAGACCACCCTCCCAAACCCAGGAACCCCACTCGGCCTTCCTGAGAACACTGGAAAATATGAAGGTCTCTCCAAACACCATTATATTGGGCAACTTCAACTACCCAAACATAGACTGGGAGCATTACTCTAGCTCCAACACCCTAGCCCAAAGGTTCCTAGAATTTATAAACTCAAATGCTATGGAACAACTTGTTACTACTCCCACAAGAGGGGAAAACATACTGGACCTGATCATCACCAACATGGGGACTCTATGCTCCAGACCAGATGTGTATCCCTCACTGGTAAGATCAGACCATAAACTAATCTCACTGGATATTCACATCCCAACCCCATCCCCTGCCCAGAAAACCACAGTGAAGACCTTCTCTAAAGCAAATTCACACTCCTCAAAACCGAGGTGGAATCCTTCAAAGCCCCCGGGCCTGTGGAAAATATGGCCCAGACCGCAGAATCCTCTATAAACGCATTCTATGGACACCTTCAGGAATGCATGGATCATGCGATCCCAAATAAAACCAAGACCCAATCCTCCAAAGGCAGATGTCCTGTCTGGTGGACCCCAGCCATAAACAAACTATACAATAGAAGGGGGAAGCTACTAAATGATAGAGCAAAATCCCAAAAAGGGAAGGCATCACTGATCAGTATTAGCAAAAAACTACGGGCACTCATAAAATTGTCTAAGGCCAGCTTCGAGAGGAAATTGCACAGGGCACTAAGGATAATCACAAGTCTTTCTTTAGTTATGTTAGGAACCTGGGTGGTAATTCCCAGATATGCTCAGAATTAGTCCAAAATGACAAAAGAAACACCGAACCCACAGACATTGCCAACATCCTAGCTGACAGGTTCAGCGCAAACTTCTCCCCCACCTCCACACCAAAAGGGCAAATATCTATCCCAGCAGAGTGCTGCCCCCCTGACATCTCAGATGCTCAGGTAAGAGCCACCCTCCAAAGCAAAAAACACAGAATCAATGGGACCAGACAGTGTCCCAGGCTGTGTCCTACATGAACTCCAAGAAGCGCTAAACCCAAACATAAAACTACTGTTCAATCTCAGCCTTACTACAGGATATGTGCCCAAAGAGTGGCATACAGCAACAGTGGTCCCCCTCCATAAAGGTGGTGCCTCAACAGATCCTGGAAACTATCGCCCCATAGGCCTGACTAGCTTGGTCTGCAAAGCTATGGAAAGGATCATCATGGACCTCATAAATAAAGATATTGGGGACCTACAGACACTGGGTCCTACCCAGTTCGGCTTTGTTACGGGCATATTCTGCCTCTTAAACCTGGTTGATTTCTTTGAAACAGTCACCAAGGCCATTGACGAGGGGAAGGTGGTCCACACAGCCTACCTGGACCTCGCAAAAGCCTTCGATACAATACCCCACTCAGGCATTATAGAGAAGCTCACCAGCTTAAATATAAACCCCTATGTCACTAGATGGATTGCAAACTGGCTCAAGGACAGAACCCACATGGTTAGAATTGCTGGAGCCATGTCAGACTCCAAAAATATTACAAGTGGTGTCCCACAAGGCTCAGTCCTGGGACATCTCTTGTTCGGTATATATTTCTCAGAGGTACAGGCCAACACGGAAGGACTGTGGCTGACCAAGTTCGCAGATGACTGCAAACTGGCCACCATAATCGACTCTCCAGCCGACACAAGCATCCTCCAAAAGGGCCTCATAGAAACAGACAACTGGTGCCAGAGCCATGGCCTCAAGCTAAATGCCTAACAGTGTATAGTCATCCCATTTGGTGAAAACAAAGTGCCCACAAATTACCACATAGTTGGTAATCCATTAAGTACAGAAGAAGTAATTAGGGGCCTGGGGACCCAAGTTGATAGCAATCTCTCATTTGACAACCACGTGGCCAAAGTAGTTAGAAAAACATTTTATATAGCCCACCTCATCATGAAGGGATTCACATGTAGATCATGGGTGGTCATTGTGCCTCTTTACTCATCCCTCAGCAGGCCCATAATTGAGCACAATGCCCCTGTTGGGATGTACCTTACCAGACACCTGCAGCAACTGCAAAGACCCCAAAAGTACCTCACCAAGAGGATCAAAGGGCTCAAACAGATGCCATATGCTGCCCAGTTAAAGAAACTCCAGCTCTACTCAGTGGCATACCGCCTGTTCAGAGGTGATCTGTGCCTGACGTATAAAGCCATGTCCAACCCGGAATTAATGGACATGCTGCACCTCAGAATATCCAAATCCCATTGAGCTACGTGCTCGAGAGACTTGAACCTCAGCTCTGAAATAAATAGGACATGCTGGAGGGACAGATTCATAACCCAGAGGCTCCCTTCACTCTGGAATACAATCCCAGTCCAGGTTAGGCAGAGTCCCTCATTGACTCTCTTCAAGAGGAATCTTGATGAGTGGATGGGAGATCGTAGGTTTACCCTGGGTATCACTTCTGTGTCATTGTTAGACAGAGGCACAGTATACTAACCTTGGAAAAGGGCATAGCAAATTAATTTAAAA